>NC_084616.1:77987532-78105032 GCF_033978795.1 Nerophis ophidion
AAAAAAAGGTGTCTAATGCTTAAAACATAAACAAAAGTTGAGTGCCCCTAAGAAAAGGCATTAAAGCTTAGGGAAGGCTATGCAGGGCAAAACTAAAAATGAACTGGCTACAAAGTAAACAAAAAAACAAAATGCTGGACGACAGCAAAGACTTACTGTGGAGCAAAGACAATGTATATCCGACAATGTCCCCACAAAGAAGGATAAAAACGACTGAAATATTCTTGATTGCTAAAACAAAGTAGATTCAGGAAGTAGCGCTCAAAGGAAGACATGAAACTGCTACAGGAAAATACCAAAAAAAGAGAAAAAGCAACCAAAATAGGAGCACAAGACAAGAAGTAAAACACTACACAGAGGAAAACCGCACACAACTCAAAATAAGTCAGGGTGTGATGTGACAGGTGGTGACAGTACACCTACTTTGAGACAAGAGCTATAGTCATTCATGCTTGCTTATGCTTTAAAGTCATATCCAACAATTGTGACGACGACTTTTTACTGTCAACTGAGTTTGGTTTTTAATACATTTCTGCTGGTGGTGTGCTTCCGGATTTTTTCAACACAAAAAAATGTGCCTTGGCTCAAAAAAGGTTGAAAAACACCGCAGTAGAAAACGGATGGAGGGATAAAAATGCATGAGAATTTTGTACATTTTGAATGTTATTTTTAACACTGATTACCAGCGGAATCATTCATGACTTATCATGTCAAGCAATGTCAGCTCAGATTTATCCAAGAGCCAGATGCAGTCATCAAAAGAGCCACATCTGGCTCACGAGCCATAGGTTCCCTACCCCTGCATTAAAACTACATTTGTCAGGCAGTATAAAGGAGGTTACATAATGACTTTAACGGCGTGTGTTTACAGAAGCTTGGAAGAAAGTGAACTCTGTGACATCACTTCAGCCTGTTAAAATACTGCAGTGTTCCTAATGTGGAATTTGAAATATGCCAGTTTTTACCAGGCGAGAGATCAAAATACGCCCAGCATATTACTGCTACTCAGTCTTGTTATAAATTATATTATATATACAGACTTTTGCAAACATTCTGCTGTTATGACAAGGATTTGTGCTTATTCATCCCAGGGGGGGAAGCATTGTTGTGGATTTATGATCTACTTTTCATGATTTTGGACATAAGTGGGCTTGACCTGACTTTTAGTATCAACTTCCTGTGGTCTTTTTCCATGATGACATGACAACCTCAACAGTCTGTTTCCTTCTTTTGTTTTCAGCAGCGTTCCTAACCTTTGAACTTCAACAAAAACATTTAGCCGATGAAATTACTGTTAAACATGAGCACCACTTTTTGCAACTCTTGCAAGAATATTTACCGGGCAGTTTTTTCTTAAAGGGGAACATTATCAGCAGACCTATGTAAGCGTCAATATATAGCTTGATGGTGCAGAAAAAAGACCATACATTTTTTTAACCGATTTCCGAACTCTAAATGGGTGAATTTTGGCGAATTAAACGGCTTTCTTTTTATTGCGCTGGAGGCGATGACGTCAGGATGTGACGTCGCCGAGGTAACACACCCACCATTTTCATTTTCAACACATTACAAACACCGGGTCTCAGCTCTGTTATTTTCCGTTTTTTTGACTATTTTTTGGAACCTTGGAGACATCATGCCTCGTGGGTGTGTTGTCGGAGGGTGTAACAACACTAACAGGGAGGGATTCAAGTTGCACCACTGGCCCCAAGATGCCAAAGTGTCTGCCGCCAGACCCCCATTGAATGTGCCAGAGTGTCTCCACATTTTTCTGGCGATGACAGACATGGCACAGAGATGTATGGATAACCTGCAGATGCATTTGCAACGATAAAGTCAACGAAATCGGGCTTCACGGTGGCAGAGGGGTTAGTGCATCTGCCTCACAATACGAAGGTCCTGCAGTCCTGGGTTCAAATCCAGGCTCGGGATCTTTCTGTGTGGAGTTTGCATGTTCTCCCCGTGAATGCGTGGGTTCCCTCCGGGTACTCCGGCTTCCTCCCACTTCCAAAGACATGCACCTGGGGATAGGTTGATTGGCAACACTAAATTGGCCCTAGTGTGTGAATGTTGTCTGTCTATCTGTGTTGGCCCTGCGATGAGGGGGCGACTTGTCCAGGGTGTACCCCGCCTTCCGCCCGATTGTAGCTGAGATAGGCGCCAGCGCCCCCCGCGATCCCTAAAGGGAATAAGCGGTAGAAAATGGATGGATGGAAGTCAACAAAATCACAAAGGTGAGTTTTGTTGATGTTGACTTATGTGCTAATCAGACATATTTGGTCGCGGCATGACTGCCAGCTAATCGATGCTAACATGCAATTTACCGGCGGTGCTAAAGCAGACATGGCACAGAGATGTATGGATAACCTGCAGATGCATTTGCAACGATGAAGTCACAGAAATCACAAAGGTGAGTTTTGTTGATGTTGACTGCCAGCTAATCGATGCTAACATGCTACACTAATCTATGCTAACATGCTATTTACCGGCGGTGCTAAAGCAGACATGGCACAGAGATGTATGGATAACCTGCAGATGCATTTGCAACTACATTACGTTTCCTTCCACCCACATTTAATGATAAACAAACACTTACCAATCGACGGATTTAAGTTGCTCCAGTGTCACAAGATGCGAAAGTCCTGATCGTTTGGTCCGCACATTTTGCCGGCGATGCTAACGCAGCTATTCGGCCATGCTATGGCTATGAATAGCGTCAATAGCTATTCGCTCAATAGCTTCAGTTTCTTCTTCAATATTTTCATACTCCAACCATCTGTTTCAATACATGCGTAATCTGTTGAATCGCTTAAGTCGCTGAAATCCGAGCTAATGTCGCTATATCTTGCTGTGGTATTCCCATTGTTTGTTTACATTGGCAGCACTGTGTGACGTCACAGGGAAATGGCCAGTGTCTTCGCAGAGAGCCGAAAATAAGGCACTTTAAAGCTTTATTCAGGGATATTCCGAGACCGGTAAAATTTTGTAAAAAGTTTCAAAAAATACAACAAGCCACTGGGAACTGATTTTTATTGTTTTTAACCCTTTTGAAATTGTGATAATGTTCTCCTTTAAGTCGGGGTCCACGTTAAATCAATTCATGAGCTGAGACTGTTCATGCATTTTTAGAATTATACTTAAAGACAGCATGTGTGAAGAAACTTTCTGTTCCTTTTTTTTTTTTTTGTCTGTGTGGCCTCCAAAAAACATCACAGCTATTTTGGTCTTTTTGTTTCTTTCTGCTTCCCATTCCTTCATCACCCCCACCCCGTCTCTAACTTCTTCCATATTTGGATTCCACTCAACTCCTTTCTGACCTTTTCCTTTGCTCCGTCCTTCCACCTTTTGCCCCAATCTTCCAGAAAGAAGCCGTTCATCTTGTTCCACGCACACCATGTTCTGCAGAGTATGCAACAAGACCCACTTTTAGGCAGCATTTAAAACTTTTTTTTTTCCAGTTTGTTGGTGCAAAACCCAGAAAGACTGGAGTTAATTCAACACCAAATGAAACAGTGTTGGGGGTTTGCTGCAAACGTAATTTGCAGTCTGAGCTCATGTCTGAGAGCAGAGAGGGGTCTGAGGGAGGTTTTCTTTTTTTTGGAGTAGGGGGGGCTCCTGGGGGACCTTGTTGAGGCAATAATAACAGAAAGTGGAGGCTGGACGGAGGTGAAGGAGAACTTGCCTTTTAAGGGGGTCCGCTTTCTGTCTCTCTCTGCTTGTGCAAGCCTTGTGAGCTCATGCACGCAAACACTGAGCGGGACTTTCAAAATAAACAGCCAGTTGTGGAATAGTTTCCAGACAAACATAGATCTGAGGTTGTTTACGCACTACGCGCTTGTCTGGGGCCACACATTTGAAATAGCTGCATACATTTGAAGCCTTGCAGGGTTTAAAGGCCTACTGAAATGAGATGTTCTTATTTAAACGGGGATAGCAGCTCCATTCTGTGTGTCATACTTCATCATTTCCCGATATTTTTGCTGAAAGTATTTAGTAGAGAACATCTACGATAAAGTTTGCAACTTTTGGTCGCTAATAAAAAAGCCTTGCCTGTACCGGAAGTAGCAGACGATGTGGGCGTGATGTCACGGGTTGTGGAGCTCCTCACATCTGAACATTGTTTACAATCATGGCCACCCGCAGCGAGAGCGATTCGGACCGAGAAAGCGATGATTTCCCCATTAATTTGAGCGAGGATGAAAGATTCGTGGATGAGGAAAGTGAGAGTGAAGCACTAGAAGAAAAAAAAACTAAACGGCAGAGCGATTCAGATGTTATTGGACAAATTTACTTGGATAATTCTGGAAAATCCCTTATCTGCTTATTGTGTTACTAGTGTTTTAGTGACATTATATGGTCGTACCTGTACAACCTGAAAGTCAGAGGGGTGTGGCCGCCAGTGTCTCCGAGGGAAGCCACGTTTCTCGACGAGGCAAAGGCAGCCGGTGGGGGGCCGGGCTGAGATTTTTACCCCCCCCCCTCCTCCACAGGAGAAGCATCTGACGGTCAAGGGTGGCTGGTGGGAGGAGGCAAGAGAGTCCGCAGGAATGATGCAAGCTCTCCGCTAATGTCTACGGTAAAAGCCGACTTATTACCACCGTTTTCTCACCGAAACCTGCCGGTTGAAATGTGGTAGGGAAGCATGTTCAATTGACCGTTCTGTTCCATAGTAAAGCGTCACCGTCATCTTTCGGGAATGTGAACAATGAAACACCGGATGTGTTTGTGTTGCTAAAGGCAGCCGCCGTACACCGTTTCCCACCTACAGCTTTCTTCTTTGATGTCTCCATTGTTCATTGAACAAATTGCAAAAGATTCAGCAACACAGATGTCCATAATACTGTGTAATTATAGACGACTACAATCCGCACGCGTCATCATACCGCGATGTTTCAGCAGGATTGTTCGGCGCGAAATTTAAAATTGCAATTTAGTAAACTAAAGCGGCCGTATTGGCATGTGTTGCAATGTTAATATTTCATCATTGATATATAAACTATCAGACTGTGTGGTCGCTAGTAGTGGCTTTCAGTAGGACTTTAACTGGGTTAACAACTTATCAATTTAAACTTGAGTAATGCGAAGATCCGGAGTTTTGTTTATGGCCAGAAAAGGTCCGGCCCGGTTCTCCGTACAAGAGGCTGAGTCACGGCGAGCATCCTATCAGGCGCCGTGTGCTTTTCCACACAATAGCAACAATGTGCTTTGGGATGGGAAGGCTGCCTCTGTCTTGGGGCAGGAAGCCCGAGGAGATGAGATGACGAGGGCGGGCGTGGGGGAGGCCAAGAACAGAGAGCTAATTGTGTGTACATATAAGAGAAGAGTGAGGTAAGCCAGCCGAGCTGAGCGGGACGAGGCGGTGGAAGCCAGCAGATGTGTACGCGACAGTCGGAGGGAGCGAGTCAAGTGTGTGGAAGGCAGTGAAATGTGGACAGCGTGGAGGTTGAGCAAGAGGTGTTTTTAAAGCGGACTGGGAAAGGAAAAGAGGAGTCGAGGAGGGGAGGGCTGGTGTTGTGAGCGTAGCCTCCAGCCAGGAAAAGGGAAGGGCCATCCATCTGAAAAGCAGCTGGGAAACACCATCGGGGAGACGGTGTGGCGACAAGAGAGGGGAGACCCGGGAGCCGTCCACCTCCATGGGTTGCGTCCTGAGCTGGGATTGGTGTGGGGAGGACGTGGCGCAAGTGGTCCCCGTGGTCAGGACCGCTTCTGTGAAGAGCAGGAGCCTGGAGAGGAGCGACAGCGGGAGGATGAGATTGATGAAGGTCAGTGCCTGCATGGCTTCATGTGGGACTTGTTTACAACTTGTAATGTTTACAGAAAAGTGCGTGTGACGTTCATGGATACTCCCAATTGTCTGCAGTGTTTACAAAAATAAGTAATTTTAGAAACCAAGTGCAGTCTTCAGAACAACATGTATGGGACGGTTATAACAACAAAACATAGTCTGCATTGTTAAAAAGTACGTGTGTGTAAGTCCATTGAAGACTCTAAATTAGATAGATAGATAGTACTTTATTGATTCCTTCAGGAAAATTAAAATTCCAGCAGCAGTGAACAGAGTTGAGATCAATTTAAATAAAAGTAAAAAGTAAATAATGGGGGTTTAAATGGAAACAAAATAGAGAAATATTACAATAAGAATAAAAACTAAAAAGCAACAATGGGAATAACAATATAACAGTAAAATAAGAATATAACAAGACAAAGTAGGCAGTAGTGACCATGTTATGAAAACGTATTGCACTGTTATTGTTTTGCATCCCCTGTCATCCTAGTACCCCCCGCCCCCCGCCCCAGAGAGGAGTTGTACAGTCTAATGGCGTGTGGGACAAAGGAGTTCTTGAGTCTATTAGTCCTGCACTTGGGATGAAGCAGTCTAGAACTGAACAGGCTCCTCTGGCTCCTGATAACACTATGCAGAGGGTGACTGGCATCATCCAGGATGCTCACTAGTTTGTCAACAGTCCTCTTCTCTGCCACCGTCACCAGTGTGTCCAGTTTCATTCCCATTGTAGAACCGGCCCGCCTGATCAGTTTCTCAAGTCTGGAGCTGTCCTTCTTAGATGTACTGCCCCCCCAGCACACTACCATGTAGAACAGAACACTGGCAACCACAGACTGGTAGTACATCCACAGGAGTTTTCTACAAATGTTGAAGGAGTGCAGTCTCCTGAGGAAGTACAGCCTGCTCTGTCCTTTCTTGTACTGGTGGTCCGTGTTAACAGTCCAGTCCAGCTTATTGTCCACCCAAACCCCGAGGTACTTGAATGAGTCCACGGTCTGTACCTCAACTCCCTCGATCACAATAGGTTGTGACCGTGGACTCGACCTCCCAAAGTCAATGACCAGCTCCTTGGTCTTTGATGGATTGAGCTGCAAGAGGTTGGTGTGGCACCAGACAACAAAATCCCTCACCGGATTCCGAAACTCCTCCTCTCTGCCGTCCCTGATGCACATTTGTAACATTTGCAATGTTTACACAAACACCGTATTTTTCGGACTATAAGTCGCTGTTGTTTTCATAGTTTGGTGCGACTTATACTCAGGAGTGAATTATGTGTGAAATTATTAACACATTACCGTAAAATGTCAAATAATATTTAGTGTGACGATTACGAGGCATCGTAATGATGCGGGTCGTTCTCTCTTGATGCAGTCTGGCTCGAACACAGCGTGAATGTAAGAAATAATAGATTTATTTAACCAATAAACACAGACTTAGTCAAAACAAACAACTAGCATGGGAGCTAAAGAAATAACAGAAAAACTAGCACAAGGCACAACAGGAAAAACAAAACTACCAACATGGGAGCTAGAGGAACAAAGGCTTAGTGCGGAAGGTAGCAAGTACGGATTTGGAATCAGCGTTGTCACTTGTTGCATGTAACACAAACTAGGAGGCAAGAACTAAGAGGCCGTGCGCAACCCGAGTATTCCTGGTTCAATCCCCACCTAGTAGCAACCTCGTCACGTCCGTTGTGTCCTGAGCAAGACACTTCACCCTTGCTCCTGATGGGTGCTGGTTGGCGCCTTGCATGGCAGCTCCCTCCATCAGTGTGTGAATGTGTGTGTGAATGTGGAAGTAGTGTCAAAGCGCTGTGAGTACCTTTAGAAAAGCACTATACAAGTACAAACCATTTATCATATTAAGAACGAATGTACAAAGAAGGCAGGCTTAAATACAGGTAGTGATGAACAAAAACAGGTGTGCGTCTGGAAACCGCAGCAGGTGAAAATAATACGTTACTATGGAAACAGAACAAACCAGGAACTAAGGAAGTCAAACACTGATTATAATACAAAAACGAATCAAAACCAGAACATAAAATGATCCGTGCAGCGGATCATAACAATTCAGCTCATTCACGTAAGAGACTAGACGTATAAGATTTCTTCGGATTTATCGCTTAGAAGTGACAGATACTTTGGTAAAGGTATATCATGTTCTATATGTTATAGTTATTTGAATGACTCTTACCATAATATGTTAGGTTAACATAGCAGTTGCTTATTTATGCCTCATATAACCTACACTTATTCAGCCTGTTCTTCACTATTCTTTATTTATTTTAAATTGCCTTTCAAATGTCTATTCTTGGTGTTGGCTTTTATCAAATAGATTTCCCCCAAAAATGCGACTTATACTCTGAAAAATACGGTAGTAGAACTCTGCAAGGCTCTAAGGCACGGGTCTCAAACTCAATTTACCTGGGGGCCACTGGATGCAGAGTCTGGGTGAAGCAGGGCCGCGAGAAAATCTTTTTTAAAAGAAAATCTTTTTAAATGTCTTTAATTTTATTTTCAACACAAAATAAAATCAAAATATAAATGAACAAAATGAGAATTAAGGAATATGAGGGCAATGCAAATTAAACAATAATAATTAAAAAAATAACGGTTTGAATTGGTCCAGGTTATCGGTGCGACTCCAGCCAGGCACGTATGAAAACGTTTCTGTCGCTTTCACTCATTTGCCGCTTTTCCACTTATGCAGGGGTAGGCAACCCAGAACGTTGAAAGAGCCATTATGGACCCAAATAACAAAAATTGTTGCCGTGGACTTTACAGTTAGGGTAGCACAATTAGCCCCAAACGGGCTAGAATCAAAATTAACGTGTTACACGTCCGATTCGCCCTGCGACTCTCTGTCGAAGTATCAGCACTGGGGTCCAGTGCACCACAGTTTTGTATTGTCGCTCAGTCCTTCGGCGGAGTGCTTTGGAAGCTACTGGCGTGTACTGGTAATGTTTCCAAAGTCATGTACGTGACATTCATCAAACACTAAATTGTCTATGAAGTTTCCAAACACATGTATGTTAGGTAATGGAATGCCACTTGGTCTTTACACAAACTTGTCATTTGAAAGACTGAAGATTTCAGATTGTATGCATTGTTTACAAATGCATGTATGTCAGGTTTATTGAAGACTCTTAATTGCAATGTTTACAAAAATAACTAATCAAACTCTACAGCAGGGGTCACCAACACCAGGTCGCCCGTAAGGACCAGATGAGTCGCCCACTGGCCTGTTCTAAAAATAGCTCAAATAGCAGCACTTACCAGTGAGCTGCCTCTATTTTTTAAACTTGATTTCTTTACTAGCAAGCTGGTGTCGCTTTGCTCGACATTTTAAATTCTAAGAGAGACAAAACTCAAATAGAATTTGAAAATCCAAGAAAATATTTTAAAGACTTGGTCTTCGCTTGTTTGAATAAATTCATTTATTTTTTTACTTTGCTTCTTATAACTTTCAGAAAGACAATTTTAGAGAAAAAATACAACCTTAAAAATGATTTTAGGATTTTTAAACACGTATACCTTTTAAAATCCTTTCTCTTCTTTCCTGACAATTTAAATCAATGTTCAAGTATTTTTTATTTATTTTTTATTGTAAAGAATAATAAATACATTTTAATTTAATTCTTCATTTTAGCTTCTGTTTTTTTGATGAAGAATATTTGTGAAATATTTCTTCAAACTTATAATTAAAGTTCAAAAAAATTATATTGGCAAATCTAGAAAATCTGTAGAATAAAATTTAAATCTTATTTCAAAGTCTTTTGAATTTCTGTAAAAATTATTTCTAGAAGAAATAATGATTTGTCTTTGTTAGAAATATAACTTGGTCCAATTTGTTATATATTCTAACAAAGTGCAGATTGGATTTTAAACTATTTAAAACATGTCATCAAAATTCTAAAAAATAATCTTAATTAGGACAAATTACAAATGATGTTCGATCAATTCTTTTTTTAATTTTTTCAAAAAATTTCGAATTAGCTAGTTTTTCTCTTCTTTTTTTCGTTTGAATTTTCTAAATTTAAAGAGTTGAAATTGAAGATAAACTATGTTTAAAAATTTTATTTTCATTTTTTTCACGTTTTCTCCTTTTTTAAACCGTTTAATTAAGTGTTATTTTCATCATTTATTCTCTACAAAAACACTTCCGCAGAATGACAGACAGAAATACCCTTTATTTCCCTTATATTTTATCTGTTTTGAATTTCTTTAAAAATTTTTGTTCTGGAAATTATAGAAGAAATAATGATTTGTCTTTGTTAGAAATATAGCTTGGTCCAATTTGTTATATATTCTAACAAAGTGCAGATTGGATTTTAACCTATTTAAAACATGTCATCAAAAATATATATTTATTGTGAGAAATCATTAGGATGATCAGTGTTTCCAGAAAGATAAATATCATTAATTATTAATAATAACATAGAGTTATTGAGCAAATTGGCTATTTCTGGCAATTTATTGAAGTGTGTATCAAACTGGTAGCCCTTGGCATTAATCAGTACCCAAGAAGTAGCTCTTGCTTTCAAAAAGGTTGCTGACCCCTGCTCTACATGGTCTTCAATGTTTCAAAGAAATAGAAACTGAAGACACAAACGGTAGTAAAGTTTACAGAAACACAGATTTGACGTCCATCCAAGTCTCCAAATTGTCTGCAATGTTTACAAAAGCATGTAAGAGTATATGATGACGTACTTTCAAGACTAATTGGTTGCAGACATGAATTAGTCTACATTTCCAATGCAATGTAACTGAACTCCATTTGGTTTTCAGTGCTTCCAAACACAAAAGCAAATATTTTTGAGAAAAACTGAAGACAGAATTGGTGTGTTTCCAAAGTGTCTTTGCACTGTGCTTCAGCATCCGCTAAAACGGGGGTGTCTAAACTTGACCAGTTGAGTTGATACCAAAATGGATACATGGATGATACAGCAGAGGATTGGGAGAATGTCATGTGGTCAGATGAAACCAAAATAGAACTTTTTGGTATAAACTCAACTGGTGGTGTTTGGAGGAAGAAGAATACTGAGTTGCATCCCAAGAACACCATACCTACTGTGAAGCATGGGGGTGGAAACATCATGCTTTGGGGCTGTTTGTCTGCTAAGGGGACAGGACGATTGATCCGTGTTAAGGAAAGAATGAATGGGGCCATGTATCCTGAGATTTGGAGCCTAAACCTCCTTCCACCAGTGAGAGCTTTCAATGGTTGACTAAATACTTATTTTCCACCATAATTAAATTATTTAAAATTCCTACAATTTGAATTCCTGTCTCTCACAGTTGAAGTGTACCTATGATGAAAATGACAGACCTCTGTCATCATTTGAAGTGGGAGAACTTGCACAATCGCTGGCTGACTAAATACTTTTTTGCCCCACTTTATCTGTCGATTTTTAGTTTGAACTATTATTTTGTTTGTTTTATGCTCTTATGCCAAAACTTTGCTATTTTTATACAGCAACCACACAACATATGCAATGTTTTCCCCACATAAAAGATTTCAGCAGTGTTTGTGTGACGGATGATTGACAGTCTGATGGCAGTCACTGACAAATACACTATCACTAATATCTCAATTCTCAGACCGTAGTCATGTTCCCTTAAACGCTTGTCCCCCGCCATCTGCGCCGCGTACTTAAACACGCCCGCTTGGTCACGCCGCACGTCACATGGCGAGCAGTGTGGGAACGCTGCGCCCTCTGGACCGCGTCACTTGGCGGCCATTGACCCCATCTCTGCCGCTGAAGTCAATGTCTGTGGGAAGCAGTGCTCTCCCACTAGGAGATGTTGTCTCCTTCCGTTGATGTTTGTGTTCGAGAAGGTTTTTTTTGTGTGTGTGTGAGAACAAATGCAATTCACATGACGTCTGGTAATAGCTTATACATTTTTTTTTTTTTTTTACATTCCAGCGTCAACATGTCTTTGGAAGTATTCTACTGTACTTAAAGGGGAAGTATGCATCCACAATCACTATGTTAGACAACACACACGCCTTCCCCTTTTCTGTGCCTTTTTGAATAGTAAAAACTTCTAGCAAGAGGCAGGTAACAATGCAGATAATGGGGGATACTCGTCTGACTATAAAGCCCTCTAAAAACCAGCCAAAACCCTTCAGTTTTATGTCCGGTAAGCCACACTTAATATCCTTTATTCCCCCCCTCAAAACTCGACAGTGCGCCTAATGTACGGAATAATTCTGTTTTTGCTTAACGAAAACCTCGAAGCAATATTATTTAGTACATGGTGTAATAAGTGTGACCAGTAGATGGCAGTCAAACATAACAGATACGTGTAGACTGCACTATGATGGCAATATGACTCAAGTAAACAACACCAACATTTTATGTTTCATTGAAAATATAGAACATTACACACCGCGCTCAAAAATCTATCACACTGTTTTATTAGGACTTTAGTAAACTATGAAGCCGCACCTCTTGATTGATTGTACTGTGCTTCAACATAGGAGTATTATTATGCTCTGTGTGTATAAGGTAAGACATATTATCTGGTGTTTTGTTTCGCAATATTATGCAAAAGCAACTTTTCTAACCTTCTGGTACCTGCTGATCTGTATTTGGGATCTGCATAATACTGGAAAATTGCGTGCCTCCGCCTTTGTAGTCTGTGGGGACAACACCGCAGTCCAGGGGTCACCAACGCGGTGCCCGCAGGCACCAGGTAGCCCGTAAGGACAAGATGAATCGCCCGCTGGCCTGTTCTAAAAATAGCTCAAATAGCAGCACTTACCAGTGAGCTGCCTCTATTTTTTAAATTATTTATTTACTAGCAAGCTGTTCTTGCCTTGCTCGACATTTTTAATTCTAAGAGAGACAAAACTCAAATAGAATTTGAAAATCCAAGAAAATTGTTTAAATTGTTTACTTGTTTAAATAAATTCTTTTATTTTTTTACTTTGCTTCTTATAACTTTCAGAAAGACAATTTTCGAGAAAAAATACAACCTTAAAAATGATTTTAGGATTTTTAAACACATATACCTTTTTACCTTTTAAATTCCTACCTCTTCTTTCCAGACAATTTAAATCAATGTTCAAGTAAATTTACAAGTAATTTTTCATTTATTATTGTAAATAATAATAAATACATTTTAATCTAATTCTTCATTTTAGCTTCTGTTTTTTCGACAAAGAATATTTGTGAAATATTTCTTCAAACGTATTATGATTAAAATTCAAAAAAAATATTCCGGCAAATCTAGAAAATCTGTAGAATCAAATTTAAATCTTATTTCAAAGTCTTTTGAATTTCTTTTAAAATTTTGGTTCTGGAAAATCTAGAAGAAATAATGATTTGTCTTTGTTAGAAATATAGCTTGGTCCAATTTGTTATATATTTTAACAAAGTGCGGATTGGATTTTAACATATTTAAAACATGTCATCAAAATTATATATTTATTGTGAGAAATCATTAGGATGATCAGTGTTTCCACAAAGATAAATATCATTAATTATTAATAATAACATAGAGTTAAAGGTAAATTGAGCAAATTGGCTATTACTGGCAATTTATTTAAGTGTGTATCAAACTGGTAGCCCTTGGCATTAATCAGTACCCAAGAAGTAGCTCTTGCTTTCAAAAAGGTTGCTGACCTTTGCCGTAGACGATAAGCTTCTTCTTTTTCCGTATCTTCTTATCTATCTATCTTGTTATTCATCCTCCGCTGTTGCCATTTCTAATATAAAGTAGTGTAAAGTTCATACTTATATTCGTCAGTAAACTCGCCATGAAAGCGTTAAAACATACCGGTGTAGTGAGTTCAAATTATTCACCCAAGGAACTTTAGTTATTAGAGAGTTACGGTCAGACGGTTTCCAGATGAGGAGCTACTGCTCCGTTATTGATTCAAGTAAAGTCTGAATGTCATTAAAACAGTTAGCGCTATCTTTTGACACTTCTTCCACTCCCGTCCTTGCACGCTACACGGCTACAACAAAGATGACGGGGAGAAGACGCTGTCAAAGTGGAGGCACGTAAATAAGACCGCCCACAAAACAGCACATCCTGTAGTGACTGTCAGAAAGCGACTTGAAGATGATCTGTAAAACATCATCTATGCAACATTTTGAGCAAAGAACCACCATTACATGTTATGTAGACCATAAGGAAGTCTTTTACATTTAGAAGAAAGAAAATATGACTCCTTCAATGCGTCCTATAATCCAGTCTGCCTTATATATGGAAAAAGATCCAAAATAGACCATTCATCGGCAGTGCCTTTTATAATCCTGTGCGCCCTATGATCCGAATAATACGGTCAGGTAGTAACAGGCTCATTGATGACAACATGTAATATTTATAGTACTTTTGCTCATTTTAAACATTGCTAACTTCTTTCCTGGACATATTGATTTTGCAGAGTGCACAGAAACAAACACTACATCCGTTAACACAGAGAGCACTTTCTGTGTTTGCTACCACTAATGGCAGACTTAGGAAGAGCCTCCGAGGTTATGTAGCACTAAACCTTTCAAGTAAGAACATAAAACTCCCACTTACTATTAGAGATGGGCATCGTTCACATTGCAACTGATACGGTACCCAGTACCTGGGAATTGATACCAGTACTCAATTTGTGGTACTTTTGTGTGTGGTGACAAATTTTGTTTTTGATAATACAATCTCATTTTTTATTGCATCATTTAAAAATAAGCTGATAATTACAATAACCAGTTGTTATATTGCTTTTTATCATCTCATGTCTGACTCAATTAGAGTTGCAAGTCCAAGATGTTAGATGGCAGTTGTGTTTAGTTTTGGCAAGTTATTTCAGTCTTTTTTGTTTAGTCTTTTCTTGCCCCCCTGAAGAGCAGTGAAACTTGCGAAACAGGCTTGTAGGATGAAATAGCCTTTGTTTTTCCTGACGTAATGTGTGTGTGTGTGTGTGTACAGTATATATATATTTATATATATATATATGTGTGTGTGTGTGTGTGTGTGTGTGTGTGTATATATATATATGTGTGTGTATATATATATATATATATGTGTGAGTATGTGTGTATATATGTGTGTGTATTTGTATATTTGTATGTATATATACACACACATATATATACCTACATACATATATATATATATGTATATATATATATATATATATATATATATATATATATATATATATATATATACTAGAGATGCGCGGTTTGCGGTCTCATCCGCGGGTCGGGCAGTTGACATGACGAAAAAATCGATTTTAATTATATTCGGGCGGGTGGCAGTTGAACCTTCCGGAAATATTTGATATACATGGTTCTGTGATCGGTATCCTTTGCCATTCAAAGTGCCATTTAAGACCCGTGTCACAAAGCGAAGAAGACAATAAGAGACACTGTTATTCTCCTTAATGACTGCCGGCAGTCACCCAGATAATAAGTATTAGGGCGTGCTATACAACCACTAGCTTTGTCGCATACTACAACATGTACCATCTGCTTGTCAGTCCAGCAACATGTTGTGTGTGACTTCTGCAGCAACACGCACACGATTGCAAGGCATACTGGGTGACACAGAGTACACTAATGGTTGTGATAAAAACCATTTTAACACTCTTACTAATATGCGCCACGCTGTGAAGCCACACCAATTAAGAAAGACAAACACATTTTGGGAGAACATCCTCACAGTAACACCACATAAACGCAATACAACAAATACCCATAATCCCTTGTATTCATGACACTTCCTGACTATTTTATACACCCCGCTAGCAGCAACCCCCGTGCGTCGGTAAGGTGGGCGGGGTTGGGGGCGCGGGGGTATAAAATATATTCAGGAAGTCTCACGGATACTAAGGATTATGGGTATTTGTTGTGTTGCATTTATGTTGTGTTACTGTGAGGATGTTCTCCCGAAATGTGTTTGTCAATCTTGTTGGGTGTGGCTTCACAGCGTGGCGCATATTAGTAAGTGTTAAAGTTGTTTATATCACAACCGTCAGTGTACTCCGTATCACCCAGTATGCCTTTCAATCTTGAACGTGTAATTGCGGAAGCTGCACACCACATGTTGCCGGACCAACAATGGGTTTGTACATGTTGTTGAAGGTGTCTAAGGCAATGGCTTCACAGCACGCCCATATTCTTGTCATCAGGATGAACACTATTGGATAGTCGCGGGAACGTTAGCGGCTCCAATTGTCATCATTACTCTGTGAAACAGGTTTAAATAGTTCTGTGAGTGGTAAAGGCGGACAACCTCTGATGTATTTCAGCGGGCAGTTGGCGGGCGGGTACGGTCCTGATAAAATGATGGTTCGGGTGGACGGCAGGTGGATGACGACTTTGGTGATGAGGATCCGGATGATATTATTGCCTATCCAAGCATCTCTAATATATACACACACACACACACACATATATATATACACACACACACACACACACACACACACATATATATATATATATATATATATATATATATATATATATATACACACACATACATACCTACATACATATATATAAAAATGTGTGTGTATATATACATACACACACATGTATGTATATATGTGTGTGTGTGTATATATATGAATGCGTATATGTATATATACATACATACAAATGTGTGTGTTTATATATTCATATATATGTGTGTGTGTTTATATATATATGTATGTGTATATATGTATACATGTACACATATATACAATATGTATATATGTGTGTATACATGTACACATATATACAATATGTATATATACACATATATATGTACGTGTATGTGTGTGTATATATGTATACATGTATACATATACATATGTGTGTATAATATGTATACGTGCAGTTTTTGAGTTGAAAATTGTAACTATATACAGTATATAGACATATATATATATATATATATATATATATATATATATCCATATATATATATATATATATATATATATATATATATATATCTCCATCCATCCATTTTCTACCGCTTATTACCTTTCGGGGTCGCGGGGGGCGCTGGCGCCTATCTCAGCTACAATCGGGCGGGATATATATATATATATATATATATATATATATATATATGTATATATATATATAAATTTTAACTCTACACACATATATATTTTACATTTTTGATTCAAAAACTGCACATATATATTAATATCAAATATGCACTATTAGAGACACATTTAATAACACAAACAACATTTTTGGTCTGAATCCCTTTTCAACTGTCACTTGTTGCTAGGCAGACTTCACGTGCTCAATCATATAACCTTATAAACATTTGAATTCATTTTTTTGTGTTTAGGCATTCTACACTTGAATCACGCGTCTGCGTTAAATATATAACGTGTTAGGAGGTAAGACACTTTCATTATCCGTTATTCAACACATTTTGTCACTTAATAGCATCCAAATGTGCCGGTCAGAAAGGAAGAGGGCATCAAAGCACGAGCAGAAAGAACATAGAGAGGCGGTCATTATGTAAGCACTTCTTATTAGCGCCCATATGGTTCCTTTCAGCACGCTAAATGCTGCAACACTCAAGGGAGACCAGTCAGAGCAAGAAGTGCTTGCCACTTTTTTTGTTCCACATTCTAAGACACCCGTCAAAAGATGCTTAAACATTACACGCATCATCCGAGCGGAATTTAAAACATGACATCGACACGCTAAAACACGGGTTGGAGTGTCCAGATGGGACTTTGCATGCGACTGTTTGACGTGAAATTTGATTCATGTCTGGTTGGCCCGGGGCCGTGCTTTGTGTTGCAATGTGATCTTGCAGGAATTTACTAGGAAATCATGCAGTATTTCACGGCTAAAACAAGCCCACCAAAACAGATTTTCTATAAAAAGCCTGTGGAAATGCTGATTTGCTGCATTTCAAAAAGTTTCAAAAAACAAAAGTAACTGTGCTTCTTTTATATCTTAAAATGTCAAATTTTTACCAAATATTTTTATTTTCAACAAAATCCAATTAAATTGTTCTTAATTGCTAGCAGGCTACTGTGCTAAATTCAAATAAAAAAATAAAAAAAATAAATACAACATTTAAATTTGTGACTTTTTTTATATAACATTGACACTTCTCCCCTATGCGCAAATGTAAAAATGTACTTTGTTAGTTATGATCTTTCTGTTTTGAATTCTTCACCTGCACTGGCTTCCTGTGCACTTAAGATGTGACTTTAAGGTTTTACTACTTAGGTATAAAATACTACACGGTCTAGCTCCATCCTATCTTGCCGATTGTATTGTACCATATGTCCCGGCAAGAAATCTGCCTTCAAAGGACTCCGGCTTATTAGTGATTCCCAGAGCCCAGAAAAAGTCTGCGGGCTATAGAGCATTTTCATTTCGGGCTCCAGTACTCTGGAATGCCCTCCCGGTAACAGTTCGAGATGCCACCTCAGTAGAAGCATTTAAGTCTCACCTTAAAACTCATTTGTATACTCTAGCCTTTAAATAGACTCCCTTTTTAGACGAGTTGATCTGCCGTTTCTTTTCTTTAACTCCTATGTCCCACTCTCCCTTGTGGAGGGGGTCCGGTCCGATCCGGTGGCCATGTACTGCTCGCCTGTGTGTGGGCCTACCGAGGATGTCGTGGTGGTTTGTGCAGCCCTTTGAGACACTAGTGATTTAGGGCTATATAAGTAAACATTGATTGATTTAATGTCAGTGGTTTGAATTCCACATTTTTGTGTGATTTCAGAAGCAAATTTTTAGATTTTTCTATCTGAAATCCGAATTCCAAATTGTGCAAAGCCCATGAAAGGTTTTACAAAAAATTCCCAGCTATTTGCTAACATTCTCAT
Organism: Nerophis ophidion; assembly: GCF_033978795.1. Lineage (NCBI taxonomy): Eukaryota > Metazoa > Chordata > Actinopteri > Syngnathiformes > Syngnathidae > Nerophis > Nerophis ophidion. The sequence continues at coordinate 78,006,125 of NC_084616.1, forward strand.
GTTTTGGGCTCTTCTTCCAGTAAACCAGCACTTAAATATAAGCCACCCTTGCTTTTTTTTATTATTAGAAAAAAACAACATGAACTTGAAATTTCGATGTTTTATATCACATTTGTGTCACGGCAGCCCTGTAATTTGCACTGAGCAACAACAACGTTGGGATTGACCAACACTGCGGCCAGCAGCCACAGGCACTCGGGAGAAAACCCAGCCGGGGGCAGGACTGAGCAGCCATTGGTAAATATAGAGAGCCCACTTCAGACTAGGACACAAGTCGGGACATTTATTCCTCCCTGCCATGTACGCTAAAAAGGTGGATTCAACTCCCTGGTTTGCCGTGCAGACCGCATTCCTGTGGCCTGGAAACAATCATCTTGGAGCTAACCCTGGGATGGATTTAGAAGGGTTTTTTTTTCCCTTGGCTTTTATGTGAGAGATGATGGAGGGCAAATGGCGACACATAAACCACGTCCACCTACAAAACAAACTTTCATATCGCCAATGGAAGTCTGGAGTCCAACTTAAAAACGTTTTATAACTATCCAATGTTTTAAGGGACATGTAACAGTTAACCACTACTAAGTTAAACTACAATAGAGTAAAACTACTTTTTTTTCAAGATGTACCCACCCCGTTTTGGTTCGAAAATACATTCAAACTGAACTGCTCAAATATATCAGATTTTATCCTGGTCATGTCACTTGTTGCTAGGCAGAATTCATAAGGTAATTTGTGTCCCATCGTATTTCAGTTAAAGAACGATTTGTAGCTGGGTTTCTCAACTTTTTCCTAAAACAAGAACCCCCAAGCTGATTACCTGAAAAGGCATTTCATAATCAGATATTTTTTTTCAGTAACATTCTAATCCGAATGATGATCGGATTGAATACATTGTGTTCACATACACATCTATAGCCGGCCTCAAATGTAATATGAAGACAATCGCAACACAAAAAAAGCACAGATCAGCTAGATTTCAAAAAAGAGAGGTAAAACAAAAGTAGGGAACCGTGAATTGATTAACGTGGACCTCGACTTAAACAAGTTGAAAAACTTATTCGGATGTTACCATTTAGTGGTCAATTGTAAGGAATATGTACTGTACTGTGCAATCTACTAATAAAAGTTTCAATCAATCAATCAATCAACCGAAGGAAACAATGATAAATTCCATGATAATGTCGGACAAGCGGAAATGTTCAAATCCATTTTTGTTTGCAGTGGAAGTTGGCTGCTTCTTCAGCACCTGCGGCGAGCAAATTTGTCCAAAAGATGGCGCTATAGCTGAAACCATAACACACCTTTCCATTTATATTCTGCGCATGTCAAAGTAAAGTAATCTGGTTATTATCACACTTCCCCTGTTCGCAGCTACTTGCTTTGGGGCATTTACTGCAAGTGCTAACTGCTAGCCTCAAACACGTACACAGAATAAATGTAGCATTAAAGAAGACCTGCGACAATTTCCACACATTGCAACACAACAAGCACAGAACAGCTGCATTTCAAAAAGAGAGGTAAAACAAAAGTAGTCAACAGAAGGAAAAAAATATATAAATAAATACCGTGATAAGATCGGACAAGCAGAAAGGCAAAAATCAGTGTTTGTTTACAGTGGATGTCGACTGCTTTTTCAGCACTTGCAGTGAGCAAACTCAATAATGTTTTTGTTGCTATTTCCTGTTCTGTAGTTATCATCATACTTCCCCTATTTGCAGCTACTTGTTTGGGGCATCTACTCCAAGTGCTAACTGCTAGCCTCAAACGCATACACAGAATAAATGTAACATGAAGACGTGCGACACATCGCAACACAAAAAGCACATAACAGCTACATTTCAAAAAGAGAGGTAAAACAAAGGTAGTGAACAGAAGGAAAAAAATATAAATACCGTGATAATGTCGGACAAGCAGAAATGCAAAAATAAATGTTTGTTTACAGTACAAGTCGACTGCTTTTTCAGCACCTGCAGTGAGAAAACTCAATGTTTTGTTGCTATTTCCTGTTCTGTAGTTATCATCATACTTCCCCTATTCGCAGCTACTTGTTTGGGGCATCTACTCCAAGTGCTAACTGCTAGCCTCAAACACATACACAGAATAAACGTAACATGAAGACGTGCGACAATTTACACAAATCGTAACACAAAACGCACAGATCAACTACATTTCAAAAAGAGAGGTAAAACAAAAGTAGTGAACAGAAGGAAAAAAATTATAAATACCGTGATAATGTCACAAGCTTGAAATGTTTACAGTGAAAGTCGACCGCTTCTTCAGCACTTGCAGTGAGCAAACTCAATGTTTTTTTTGCTATTTCCTGTTCTGTGGTTATCATCATGCTTCCCCTATTCACAGTTACTTGATTGGGTCATCTACACCAAGTGCTAACTGCTAGCCTCAAACACATACACAGAATAAACGTAACATGAAGACGTGCGACAATTTACACAAATCGCAACACAAATCGCAACACAAAACACACAGATCAACTACATTTCAAAAAGAGAGGTAAAACAAAAGTAGTGAACAGACGGAAAAAAATTATAAATACCGTGATGATGTCACACAAGCTTGAAATGTTTACAGTGAAAGTCGACCGCTTCTTCAGCACTTGCAGTGAGCAAACTCAATATTTTTGTTGCTATTTCCTGTTCTGTGGTTATCATCATACTTCCCCTATTCACAGTTACTTGTTTGGGTCATCTACTCCAAGTGCTAACTGCTAGTCTCAAACACATACACAGAATAAACGTAACATGAAGACGTGCGACAATTTACACAAATCGCAACACAAAACGCACAGATCAACTACATTTCAAAAAGAGAGGTAAAACAAAAGTAGTGAACAGAAGGAAAAAAATGATAAATACCGTGATAATGTCAGACAAGCTTGAAATGTTTACAGTGAAAGTCGACGGCTTCTTCAGCACTTGCAGTGAGCAAACTCAATGTTTTTGTTGCTATTTCCTGTTCTGTGGTTATCATCATACTTCCCCTATCCGCAGCTATTTGTTTGAGAAATTGGTCCTTTCGAGGCTTGCATATTTTGACTCAAAAATAGTTTTGTGGAGGAGTTATGAGCCTTTTGATGATCGCTGACATGTTTGTTGACTTGATCCTTGCGCAAAGAGCGTGTTTGGGTGAAAGACTTGTAAACAAGAACACGTGAGGCCGAAGACCCTTCCTCGTTAACAGCTGCACCTTCTCAACACTGAGTGTCTTACGCAATCTATCCTCAGGCACGCTCCTCCCCTCATTTCCTCTCGCTCCTCGCATTTCTGACATTATTCCGTGATGTCTCCCATGTGGACACGGCAGACGTACAAAAACAAGTAAAAGATGCACAGGAGCATAGACACTCAAGTTAATGGTCAACTTTTGCAGGACCCTCCACCGTCTCAGCTCATTCCAAGTCAATTAAGGGTCAGTTTCCTGTCATCCTCTCCTCGCTATGTGCCTTCTTATACCTTTAGGTCGGGGGTGTCCAAACTTTATCCACTGAGGGCCGCACACCGAAAAATCAAAACAAGTGGGGGCCACTTTGATATTTGTTATTTTAAAAAACAATACAATATATGTATAAAAAAATATGCATTTAGGCCTCCACTCAGGCTTGATCTCAGGGACCCCAAAGGGTTTTGGTCAAAAAAATATAAAAAATGTGTCATTATTCAGTATTATTTTTTTTATTATTAGTCAAGTTTTAAATCCCTAGATCAACATTAGGTCTATCTGTCAATATAATGATTTTAAAGATTTAAGTTGTAAGCTCTTTTTGTCACAAAAAACGTGTTTTTTATGGAAAAATCACAAAACATGTCATATTTTCAACAAATAATTTTTTCCAGTGGATTATTTGAGATGATATAATAATTGGAGCATTAAAATCACACTAAAATGATTGGGGATCCAAAAGGGTCCTACTCATTAAAGTTAGAAGATAAATTCAAAATTTTTTTACTGTTTAATTTTAACACAATAGTCTCGAGATCAACTTCAGATCCATCCGTCAATTATAATTTTTAGAGTTGTTTATGTTTTTTGTTTGTTCGTTTTAGTCCCTTCTTTAAAAAAAAACAGCTCAGTTTTTTATATGGCAAACACAAAATATGCAACAATTTCCCCCCAAAATATCTGAAAATGGAAAATTTAACGTGACGTAATTGGAGCCTTGGATAGGTCAATAATTCATCATGACATTGATTTTGATTCATTATTATTTTTTAAAGAAAGACATAGCCTGCATGGCAGCTTTGTGTTATTAGAGTAAACATCGCAAAATGTTCTTGTTACATTTCACCCGTTTGCTCCTTTATATCACTTTTTATGTATTTTTAAAATGTGCGGTGGGGCCGTTAAAAAATGACCTGCCGGCCGCAAATGGACCCCGGTCCGCACTTTGGACACCCCTGCTTTAGGTCACCTTTCTATTGTGAAACCATCGCTGAGCCACCCTGCTCCCCTTGATCCCCTTTCACAGTCCATAAAAAAAGCGGAGAACATTCCTAGAACATCCCTTCTCTCCGTCCCCCTCCTCCCAAATCAAAATCCGGACATTCCACGCGTATGAGAAAGAAGCATGGACTGCATTAGGCGTATGGTCCGACCTGCAGTCACATTCTTCTCTGATTGGAAGACATATACAGTTACCTACCATCATCCCTGTAACTACTGCAGAATTATGCACATACATCAATCCTTTTATGCCTGCAGTTGCCAATGGCCACCACTAGATGCTGCTCCAAGCCATACACTCTGGAGTGCTACCTCCCATCAGACAATTGCTACATCAAATTGCACAATCCTCAGCCTTTCTTGGTAAGGTTTATTCAGGTGTACTGGAGAGGAGGCTAAGCCGGATAGTCGACCCTCGGATTCCGGAGGAACAGTGTGGTTTTCGTCCTGGTCGTGGGACTGTGGACCAGCTCTATACTCTGGGCAGTGTCCTTGAGGGTGCATAGGACTTGGAGAAGGCATTCGACCGTGTGGAGAGTGCTCAGAGAGTATGGGGTATCGGACTGTCTGATTGTGGCAGTCAGAGCTTGGTCTGCATTGCCGGCAGTAAGTCAGACACGTTTCCAGTGAGGGTTGGACTCCGCCAAGGCTGCCCTTTGTCACCCATTCTGTTCATAACTTTTATGGACAGAATTTCTAGGCGCAGTCAGGGCCTTGAGGGTATCTGGTTTGGTGGCTGCAGGATTAGGTCTCTGCTTTTTGCAGAGGATGTGGTCCTGATGGCTTCATCTGGCCGGGATCTTCAGCTCTCACTGGGTCCGTTCGCAGTCGAGTGTGAGGCGACTGGGATGGGAATCAGCCCCTCCAAGTCTGAGTCCATGGTTCTCGCCTGGGAAAGGGTGGAGTGCCATCTCCGTGTTGGGGAGGAGATCTTGCCCCAAGTGGAAGAGTTCAAGTAGCTGGGAGTCTTGTTTACGAGTGAGGGAAGAGTGGATCGTGAGATCGACAGGCGGATTGGTGCGGCGTCTTCAGTAATGTGGACTCTGTATCGATCCGTTGTGGTGAAGAAGGAGCTGAGCCGGAAGGCATCCATCCATCCATTTCTACCGCTTATTCCCTTTTGGGGTCGCGGGGGGCACTGGCGCCTATCTCAGCTACAACCGGGCGGAAGGCGGGGTACACCCTGGACAAGTCGCCACCTCATCGCAGGGCCAACACAGATAGACAGACAACATTCACACTCACATTCAAACACTAGGGCCAATTTTAGTGTTGCCAATCAACCTATCCCCAGGTGCATGTTTTTGGAGGTGGGAGGAAGCCGGAGTACCCGGAGGGAACCCACGCATTCACGGGGAGAACATGCAAACTCCACACAGAAAGATCCTGAGCCTGGATTTGAACCCAGGACTGCAGGAACTTCGTATTGTGAGGCAGACGCACTAACCCCTCTTCCACCGTGAAGCCCAGCCGGAAGGCAAAGCTCTTAATTTAACGCTCGATCCACGTTCCCATCCTCACCTATGGTCACGAGCTTTGGGTTATGACTGAAAGGACACGATCACGGGTACAAGCTGCTGAATCGAGTTTCCTCCGCCGGTTTGCGGGGCTCTCCCTTGGAGATAGGGTGAGAAGCTCTGCCATCCGGGAGGAGCTCAGAGTAAAGCCGCTGCTCCTCCACATGGAGAGGAGCCGGATGAAGTGGTTCGGGCATCTGGTCAGGATGCCACCTGACTGCCTCCCTAGGGAGGTGTTTAGGGCACGTCCGACCGGTAGGAGGCCACGGGGAAGACCCAGGACACATTGGGTAGACTATGTCTCCCTGCTGGCCTGGGAGTGCCTCGGGATCCCCTGAGAGGAGCTGCACAAAGTGGCCGGGTGTGAGGGAAGTCTGGGGTTCCCTGCTTAGGCTGCTGCCCCTGCGACCCGACCTCGTATAAGAGGAAGAAGATGGATGGATGGATGGAAATTGCACACACAACCAAACTTATTCATGGTAGAACTTCACAACTGAGGTCTTATTGCCCCAAGTAGTTTTTTCCTAGTCATGCCAGATGCATACTCCACCCTCATGCGTAATATTCCACTATTTGTTGCCTTTACGTAAGCCGATGAACACATAAGGCAGTGGTTCTAAACATGTTCCACCAAGTACCGCCTCAGAAAACATTTGACTCTCCAAGTACCAGTACAACTAGTACCAGTATATACTTGACTCTTCAAGTACCAGTACAACTAGTACCAGTATATACTTGACTCTTCAAGTACCAGTACAACTTGTACCAGTATATACTTGACTCTCCAAGTACCAGTACAACTTGTACTAGTATATATTTGACTCTCCAAGTACCAGTACAACTAGTACCAGTATATACTTGACTCTCCGAGTACCAGTACAACTAGTACCAGTATATACTTGACTCTCCGAGTACCAGTACAACTAGTACCAGTATATACTTGACTCTCCGAGTACCAGTACAACTAGTACCAGTATATACTTGACTCTCCAAGTACCAGTACAACTAGTACCAGTATATACTTTACTCTCCGAGTACCAGTACAAGTAGTACCAGTATATACTTGACTCTCCGAGTACCAGTACAACTAGTACCAGTATATACTTGACTCTCCGAGTACCAGTACAACTAGTACCAGTATATACTTGACTCTCCAAGTACCAGTACAACTAGTACCAGTATATACTTTACTCTCCGAGTACCAGTACAAGTAGTACCAGTATATACTTGACTCTCCGAATACCAGTACAACTAGTACCAGAATATACTTGACTCTCCAAGTACCAGTACAACTAGTACCAGAATATACTTGACTCTCCAAGTACCAGTACAACTAGTACCAGTATATACTTGACTCTCCAAGTACCAGTACAACTAGTACCAGTATATACTTGACTCTCCGAGTACCAGTACAACTAGTACCAGTATATACTTTACTCTCCAAGTACCAGTACAACTAGTACCAGTATATATTTGACTCTCCAAGTACCAGTATAATGGCCAACGTGAAAATAAAGTAGCGCAATTAGCTCAAGTATTCATTAGAAACAAGGGCAGATGTTTTATTTAACAAGTACAAACCCCAAAACCAGTGAAGTTGGCACGTTGTGTAAATGGTAAATATAAACAGAATAAACAGGATATTTAACGTTCGAACTGGAAAACTTTATTTTTTGCAAATATTAGCTCATTCAAAATGTGATGCCTGCAACATGTTAAAAAAAAGCTGGCACAAGTGGAAAAAAAAGACTGAGTAAGTTGAGGAATGATCATCAAACACTTATTTGGAACATCCCACAGGTGAATTTAAGGATTTCACCATCTGAGGTCCGTAATATGATCAAAAGGTTCAGAGAATCTGGAGAAATCACTGCACGTAACGTTCAATGCCCGTGACCTTGGATCTCTCTGGCAGTACTGCGTCAAAAGCAGACATCCTCGTGTGAAGGATATCACCACATGGGCTCAGGAACACGTCAGAAAACCACTGTCCGTAACTACAGTTTGTCGCTACATCTGTAAGTGCAAGTTAAAACTCTACATGCAAAGCGAATGCCATTCATCAACAACACCCAGAAACGCCGCCGGCTTCATTGGTTTTGGATTTTGCACAATACAAGCAAGTCAAGCCACATCTTCCTCTCCATTTCTCCATTCTGAGGGTATTTTCTAGTCTTCTCTGTTGCCAGGGAATATGCAGTCTGTTCAATTGAATATGGGTTGAAAATAATTTGCACATCATTGTATTTTGTTTATATTTACCATTTACACAACGTACCAACTTCACTGGTTTTGGGTTTTGTATATTTAATATTTTTAACCAAATGACACACAATGCACACTCATCAAAGATACAATGACATTCCATATGCAGTACACATGTCCACACTAGATGGAGCCATACCACAGTTGGAGAATAACTGACATAGAATGACAACATAAACAACACCACGAGGAACTCTCTGCTCTGTATTAGCTATAAAAAACATACTATAGGAGAAACACTGCCATCTGCTGGTGAGCTGCACTCCATAGCCATGGGATCTTAAATCAGCCACTATTCTGTCATTATTTTACAACGCCCCTATTAAAAACTATACCTTAACAAAAAATGATGGAAACTTTGAACAACTTGTGATTAACAACTATATAAATAAATTCACATTGATTGATCATTAAATATAATTTAAATGGCGAAAATAAAACAAGTAATTAAAAATAAGCTAAATGATATTAACTTTGAACTAAAGTGTGTGTATAAAAATGATGAACTAAAATATTTCAATTTATTTGAACTAAAAATGATACATGCCATAAATACTGTTAGCAGGTTTTTGGGGCATGCACATGATGTAACTTCAAGTAAAACAATAAAAGAATGTTCCTGTTTAAGATATTCTTACGTTAAAATGGCTTTTGTGTCCAAATATTGGCGTCTTTTTTTTTTTTATAATGTTAATGTAAATTATACTAGCAAATAATATCCTGCAATTGATGGTGAATTAATTACAATTCAAAAGTGTGATTGACCTGCATAAAAAGTGTATTGTATAAAAAAATATATATATACATGCATTTAAATACATTTTTTTAGATTAAAAATAATTAATAAAAAAATAGTGAACTTTATATTTGTTTTGATTTAATCAAAATGTGAAACTCTCAAACACTGTACGTTAGTCAACTTATATAATTATTATTTTGTTTTTAATTTTCCTGAAATTTGCACTATATAGATCAAGGGTCCCCAAACTTATATATATATATATATATATATGTATGTAGATAAATATATATATATGTATATATCTTGATTGGGTTATCCAATATATATATGTATATATATATATGTAGATAAATATATATATATGTAGATAAATATATGTGTGTATATATATATATGTGTGTATATATATATACATATATATACATATATATATATATATATATATATATGTAGATAAATATATGTATATATATATATGTGTATATTTATATGTGTATATATATATATATATATGTATATATATATATATATGTGTATATATATATATATATATATATATATATACACACACAAACCCTGTTTCCATATGAGTTGGGAAATTGTGTTAGATGTAAATTTAAACGGAATAAAATGATTTGCAAATATTTTTCAACCCATATTCAATTGAATGCATTACAAAGACAAGATAGTTGATGTTCAAACTCATAAACTTTTTTTTTTTGCAAATAATAATTACCTTAGAATTTCATGGCTGCAACACGTGCCAAAGTAGTTGGGGAAGGGCATGTTCACCACTGTGTTACATCACATTTTCTTTTAACAATACTCAAACGTTTGGGAACTGAGGAAACTAATTGTTGAAGCTTTGAAAGTGGAATTCATTACCATTGTTGCTTGATGTACAGCTTAAGTTGTTCAACAGTCAAAGATCTTGTTGTCGTATTTTAAGCTTCATAATGCGCCACACATTTTCAATGGGAGACATGTCTGGACTGCAGGCGGGCCAGGAAACTACCTGCACTCTTTTACTACGAAGCCACACTGTTTTTAACACGTGGCTTGGCATTGTTTTGCTGAAATAAGCAGGGGCATCCATGATAACGTTGCTTGGATGACAACACATGTTGCTCCAAAACCTGTATGTACCTTTCAGCATTAATGGTGCCTTCACAGATGTGTAAGTTACCCATGCCTTGGCCACTAATACACCCCCATACCATCATAGATGCTGGCTTTTGAACTTTGCACCAGATTTTGGATGCTGGCGGGCCATATCTGGCCCGTGGGCAGGCCTGGCGCCCTAGGCAAGATTTTAGGTGGCGCCCCCCCCACATCGGCAGTGAAGTGTATATGCTCACAAGAAACCGAATAGCTTTGTCTTTGACCTTTTTTTTAACTTAAAGAAAGCAAATTAACAAGAAGATAAAAAAATTATGCATAAATAATGAATATATGAAATACAATATTTTTTACATACATAAACACAAAATAAAACGTGTGAACAAGTTGCATAAAATAAATTAAAAACACAATATAAATAAGGCACTGCACAAAACAAGATATCAAAGCAGTATGACTTTAACAACTATATTACAAAAAGGGGATCCTAGAGTTCTCTATTTGTGCTTTCTAATATTGCATGAACTAAAATGACTTCCAAATGACTGTACACCACCCCCCATCATCCTCACATCACCTGCTACAGCCTTACTCTCCTAGTCTTTCTTGCAGCAAAGTCATCTACAACATCATCACATGACAACTGATTTGAGACCACATGATTTATGCTTAGGATGGAAAGTCCACTGAGACGTTCTTGCATCATAGTAGATCTTAGGTAGGTTTTAATGAGTTTGAGTTTAGAGAAGCTTCTTTCAGCAGCAGCCACTGTAACAGTAACCTGTAACATGCTGAATAGCAGAATGCAAAGTAACAGTATGATATATTATATGAGAATGTTATGTTATGCTTATCTTTAACCAAATAACAGCAGTGCTGAAATTAAAAAACAGCATTCCCTCTCATGTGATATTGCTTAAAGTCCTACTGAAAGCCATTACTAGCGACCACGCAGTCTGATAGTTAATGATGAAATCTTAACATTGCAACACATGCCAATACAGCCTTTTTAGTTTACTAAATTGCAATTTTAAATTTCCCGGGACTTTTTTCTTGAAAACGTCGCGTAATGATGACGTGTACGAGTGACGTCACAGGCTGTTATGAATATGAGCGCTGCGTACACACAGAGCTAAAAGTCGTCTGCTTTAACGGCATAACTACTAGGGGTGTGGGAAAAAATCAATTCGAATACCAATCGAATAGTTTACGTTCTGCAATTCAGAATCGATTCTCATTTTAAAAAAATCTATTTTTTTAAATTAATTTTTAATTTTTATTTTTTTATTTTTTTAATCAATCCAACAAACCACTACACAGCAATACCATAACAATGCAATCCAATTCCAAAACTAAACCTGACTCAGCAACACACAGAACTGCAATTAACAGAGCAATTGAGAGAAGACACAAACACCACACAGAACAAACCAAAAGTAGTGAAACAAAAATGAATATTATCGACAACAGTATCAATATTAATTATAATTTCAGCATAGTAGTGATTAAAAATCCCTTATTGACATTATCATTAGACATTTATAAAAATAATAAAAAAGAACAATAGTGTCACAGTGGCTTACATTTGCATGGCATCTCATAAGCTGGACAACACACTGTGTCCAATGTTTTCACAAAGATAAAATAAGTCAGATTTTTGGTTTGTTTAATAGTTAAAACAAATTTACATTATTGCAATCAGTTGATAAAACATTGTCCTTTACAATTATAAAAGCTTTTTTAAAAAAAAAATATACTACTCTGCTAGCATGTCAGCAGACTGGGGTAGATCCTGCTGAAATCTATGTATTGAATGAATACAGAATCCTTTTGAATCGGAAAAATATCGTTTTTCAATCGAGAATCGAATCGAATCGAAAAAATCGATATATTATCGAATCGTGACCCCAAGAATCGATATTGAATCGAATCGTGGGACACCCAAAGATTCACAGCCCTAATATTTACATAGTATTTTGGACATCTGTGTTGCTGAATCTTTTGCAATTTGTTCAATTAATATTGGAGAAGTGAAAGTAGAAAGACGGAGATGGGAAGCTTTAACTTTTAGCTACACAAACACACGGTGATTCCTTGTTTAAAATTACTGGAGGTGAAACTTTAGTAAGGATCACAGCGAACATGGATCCCGACTACATGTCAACCAGCAGGTTTCGGTGAGAAAATTGTGGTTAAAAAGTCGCCTCTCACCGGAGATCAGCTGAGCTTGCGCCTCCCGTACAGCTGCCGTCGACTTCCCTGAGACACTGCGCATCAACACCCGGCCGTGGACGTACACTTCCGACTATCAGGTACTGTTAAACTCACTAAAACACTAGCAACAATAGAAAGATAAGGGATTTCCCAGAATTATCTTAGTAAATGTCTCTAAAAACATATGAATCCGTCTCAAGCAACGCGATTGAAATCGCGTTTTTTTTTTCTTCTAGTCCGTCGGTATCAATATCCTCAAACACGAATCTTTCATCCTCGCTCAAATTAATGGGGAAATTGTCGTTTTCTCGGCCCGAATAGCTGTTTTTGCTCCCATTATAAACAATGTGAATATATGAGGAGCCTTCAACATGTGACGTCATCGTCTTCGACTTCCGGTAGAGGCAGGACTTTTCTCCAGTTGCGAACTTTATCGTGGATGTTCTCTACTAAATCCTTTCAGCAAAAATATGGCAATCTTGCGAAATGATGAAGTATGACACATAGAATGGACCTGCTATCCCCGTTTAAATAAGAACATCTCATTTCAGTAGGCATTTAATTAACATTAATGACGTGCACTTTAACAACTAGGCTTACAACTATACTTAATATATAAAGGGGTGGAAAAGTGACTATTACCTGCAGGGCAAACATTAGCTAACCAGAAGGCAATAACAATGTAAACAAAAAACACCTACTTAAAAGATCTAATACAAATGTCCCTGAGGAATGTAGTGAGAGTACTGTAATTACCCAACATTACATTACTATTTTCCATAACAATTTAGCCCCCTCCACAATATTAACCCGACGTTAAAACCGAACTAGCTATTTATTGACTAGCAATTGCCGAATCATGTAACATTAGCTTAATGCTAAAAAGCCAGATTACTATCACATTCTGTAACAGACAAATCATTTCATGTAGGCTAACGTTACCTAGCTCTGGCTTTTTCTCATTTCTTCTCCTCTTCTTTTCTCTTTTTTCATCCCTGGGCACCTGACAGTTTTGGCCGTTTTGACAACTTGTGTTGATTTTTTGATGTGGACGTCCAAAATGGCGGGAGGGGGGGGGGGGGGTGGACGACGACGACGACGTAATGTTGTAACAAATAACATTTCTATTAAATAGGCTTTACTTTGCATTTTAATTAACGTGGGATTATTTTTTGTATTTAGAAAAAAATAGTAACAATTGTTAATTATTATTATTTTTTTTTTCTCTCCAACATTTGTGGCACTGGCGTGGAGCTCCCTGATGGCCTACACGGCCTATGCCCGTGGGCCATAGTTTATATATAAATAGAAACTCTTCTATATCTGTGTAAAATTGCATTTCTACTTTAAATGTACATTTTAAGAGTAATTAACTTACAACACTAATGACTTAATTACAAACTTGTAGCGCTCCATTCCCTCCTGGAACCGTTTCCACCAATCAGGAGCGGCCATCTTCACGCTCCCCTCCCCTAAGCGACCAATGGGAGGGCGAGTGTCGGCCACGTCACACCCCCCTGGCGTGGATCAGCGTGTGGCCCCACCCATGTCGTGTCACCCCTCCACCACCTCCACACTGAGGAGGGGAGACTGGAAAAGTCATCTCTCGTACGGACTCCGGCACTAGTGTGGCCGTCTTCATGGAGCCTCTCCCCGGCGTGAAAGACCACACCAGCGGGGACCATGTTTAGCGGGAAGATGAGCAAGGTAGGCGGGGGGGAAAGTTCCACTTTGTTTCGGGGAGTTCTGAATGAGTGAAGCCGACTTTTAATACGCATTTGGGATTTGGGAGTCGTACTTTCGGAGAATGGAGGTCCTTGTTGCGTGGGAATGGGTTTCCACTGACATACGCGAGTGTTCCAGGTCATATGATGCGTTAAGAAGCCCCCACGCCCGCCCTCCCTTCACTCCCCCCGGGGTTGCTGAGTCACAGGCAGTCGCTCGGTGTTCATGTCACGCAGTTGACGGATTAGGAGGAAACGTAAATATATTGGTGATAAATACCGCGTCAATGCCCACTGCTGGACAAACACACTTTCTTGCGGATGCTTCGTTTTGTTTGTGTGATTCATGTTGGGAATGTTTGGGAGTGGGAGTCCAAGCATTCTTGCCAACCTCGAGACCTCAGAATTAGGGAGATATTTCAAATATATACAGGTGTACTCACAAGTTGAATACACTTGGAGAATTGATGATTTTTTGGGGCTTTCTTCAGAGAATATGAATGATAACGCAAAAAACTTTCTTCCACTCTTGCTTAAAGGGGAACATTATCACGATTTCAAAAGGGTTAAAAACAATAAAAATCAGTTCCCAGTGGCATGTTGTATTTTTTGAAGTTTTTTTCAAAATGTTACCGGTCTCGGAATATCCCTAAATAAAGCTTTAAAGTGCCTTATTTTCGCTATCTTCGAAACCATCATTTCCCTGTGACGTCACACAGTGCTGCACATGTAAACAAACAATGGGAATAGCACAGCGAGATATAGTGACATTAGCTCGGATTCAGACTCGGATTTCAGCGACTTAAGCGATTCAACAGATTACGCATGTATTGAAACAGATGGTTGGAGTATGAAAGTATTGAAGAAGAAACTGAAGCTATTGAGCGAATAGCTAATGACGCTATTCATAACCATAGCCTGGCCGAATAGCTGCGTTAGCATCGCCGGTAAAATGTGCGGACCAAACAATCAGGACTTTCGGATCTTTTGACACTGGAGCAACTTAAATCCGTCGATTGGTAAGTGTTTGTTTCGCATTAAATGTGGGTGGAAGGAAACGTAATATAGTTGCAAATGCATCTGCAGGTTATCCATACATCTCTGTGCCATGTCTGCTTTAGCACCGCCGGTAAATAGCATGTTAGCATCGATTAGCGTAGCATGTTAGCATCGATTAGCTGGCAGTCAACATCAACAAAACTCACCTTTGTGATTTCGTTGACTATCGTTGCAAATGCATCTGCAGGTTATCCATACATCTCTGTGCCATGTCTGTCTTAGCATCGTCGGTAAAATGTGGAGACACTCCGGCACATTCAATGGGGGTCTGGCGGCAGACACTTTGGCATCTTGGGGCCAGTGGTGCAACTTGAATCCCTCCCTGTTAGTGTTGTTACACCCTCCGACAACACACCGACGAGGCATGATGTCTCCAAGGTTCCAAAAAATAGTCAAAAAAACGGAAAATAACAGAGCTGAGACCCGGTGTTTGTAATGTGTTGAAAATGAAAATGGTGGGTGTGTTACCTCGGCGACGTCACATTCTGACGTCATCGCCTCCAGCGCAATAAACAGAAAGCTGTTTAATTCGCCAAAATTCACCCATTTAGTGTTCGGAAATCGGTTAAAAAAATATATGGTCTTTTTTCTGCACCATCAAGGTATATATTGACGCTTACATAGGTCTGCTGATAATGTTCCCCTTTAATGGATTTTCTTATTTAAAGTCCTACTTAAAGCCACTACTAGCGACCACGCAGTCTGATAGTTTATATATCAATGATGAAATATTAACATTGCAACACATGCCAATACAGCCGGTTTAGTTGACTAAATTGCAATTTTAAATTTCGCGCGAAGTATCTTGTTGAAAACGTCGAGGTATGATGACGCGTGTGCGTGACGTCACAGATTGCAGCGGACATTTTGTTCCAGCCTGATCCCAGCTATATTAATCGCATAATTACACAGTATTCTGGACACTGTGTTGCTGAATCTTTTGCAATTTGTTCAATTAATAATGGAGACGTCAAAGAAGAAAGATGTAGGTGGGAAGCGGTGTATTACGGGCGCATTTAGCAGCACAAACACAGCCGGTGTTTCCTTGTTTACATTCCCGAAGGTGAAGCTTTACTATGGAACAGTGCGGTCAAGCCAACATGGTTCTCTACCACATGTCAACCGGCAGGTTTTGGTGACAAAATTGTGGTAATAAGTCTGCTCTTACCGTAGACCTGAGCGGAGC
Organism: Nerophis ophidion; assembly: GCF_033978795.1. NCBI lineage: Eukaryota > Metazoa > Chordata > Actinopteri > Syngnathiformes > Syngnathidae > Nerophis > Nerophis ophidion. Next base: position 78,022,409 of record NC_084616.1, read on the forward strand.
TTGCGTCGTTCCACGTGCACCTGTCAAAGAGGCAGCTGCGGACTCTCTTGCTTCCTCCGACCCGCCGCCCCCGAACGTGGGATGTTTCCACCGAGGAAGAGGGGGGGAAAAAGCTCAGCCCGGGCCGACTGGCTGCCTTCGCTTCGCCTCGCCTCGTCGAGAAACGTGGGTTCCCTCAGAGACACTGGCGGTCACCACACCTGTGGCCACACCCCTCCGACTTTCAGGTGCCGTTATATAATATCACTACAACACTAGTAACACAATAAGCAGATAAGGGATTTTCCAGAATTATCCTAGTAAATGTGTCTAATTACATCTGAATCGCTCCCACTGCCCTGTTTTTTTTTTTTTTTCCTAGTCCTTCACTCTCACTGTCCTCATCCACGAATCTTTCATCCTTGCTCAAATTAATGGGGGAATCGTCGCTTTCTCGGTCCGAATCGCTCTCGCTGCTGGTGGCCATGATTGTAAACATTGTTCAGATGTGAGGAGCTCCACAACCCGTGACGTCACGCGCACATCGTCTGCTACTTCCTGTACAGGCAAGGCTTTTTTATCACCACCAAAAGTTGCAAACTGTATCGTCGATGTTCTCTACTAAATCCTTTCAGCAAAAATATGGCAATATGGCCAAATGATGAAGTATGACACATAGATTGGACCTGCTATCCCCGTTTAAATAAGAACATCTCATTTCAGTAGGCCTTTAATGGTTGTGCGAAGCTATTTGTTGGCAATCAACTATGTTTACTCTTTTTAAATCAAAATGACAAAAGAAAGTACCCAAATCACCCTGAGAAAAGTTTACATACCCTAATGACTTTGATGTGATAACCTGCATAAAAGTTGACACAAACAGGTTTGAATGGCTAATCAAGGTTCCGATCCTCACCTGTGACATGTTTGTTTATAATTAATGTGTGCGTATAAAACAGGGGTCACCAACATTTCTGAAATCAAGAGCTACTTCTTGAGTACTGATTAATGCCAAGGGCTACCAATTTGATACACACTTAAATAAATTGGCAGAAATAGCCAATTGGCCCAATTTACCTTTAACTCTGTTATTATTAATAATCAATGATATTTATCTTTGTGGAAACACTGATCATCTTAATGATTTCTCACAATAAATATATATTTTTGATGACATGTTTTAAATAGGTTAAAATCCAATCTGCACTTTGTTAGAATATATAACAAATTGGACCAAGCTATATTTTTAACAAAAGACAAATCATTATTTCGTCTAGATTTTCCAGAACAAAAATTAAAAAATTTTTTTTAAAGACTTTGAAATAAGATTTAAATTCAATTCTACAGATTTTCTAGATTTGCCAGAATATATTTTTTAAAATTTTAATCATAATCAATTTTAATAAATATTTCACAAATATTCTCCGTCAAAAAAACAGAAGCTAAAATGAACAATTAAATAAAAATGTATTTATTATTCTTTACAATAAAAAAATTAATTTACTTGAACATTGTTTTAAAATGTCAGGAAAGAAGAGGAAGGAATTTAAAAGACAAAAAAGTATATGTGTTTAAAAATCCTAAAATAATTTTTAAGGTTGTATTTTTTCTCAAAAATTGTCTTTCTGAAATTTATAAGAAGCAAAGTAAAAAAAATAAAATGAATTTATTTAAACAAGTGAAGACCAAGTCTTTAAAATATTTTCTTGGATTTTCAAATTCTACTTGAGTTTTGTCTCTCTTAGAATTAAAAATGTCGAGCAAAGCGAGACCAGCTTGCTAGTAAATAAATACAATTTAAAACATAGAGGCAGCTCACTGGTAAGTGCTGCTATGACTGACTCACGCCGTCGTCTTGCGGGTTCCATGGACCATCAAGGAAGGACATGACTTCGAGCAGGTTTGACCTGCTTTATTTTCCCACACAAGCTTGTCTGCGGTCAGGTCGCTCTTCCGCTGCGTCTCCCGTCTCCCTCTGCTGCTCGCTCCTCCGTTTGCTTTTCAGCAGCACGTACTTCAGTCCGCCTCTTCTTGTCTCCGTCTCCGTCGTTGTATGTGTTTTTCTCGCTCCGCACCATCACCAGCCCCGTTCTCTCCTCCTTCTCCCCTTTTATACAGTGAGAGGAGATACGTTAATCGTGTACAGGTGCGCGATCCACACACTTGATGTTGTTTGTGGCGCCGCTCCTGGCACGCCCCGCCTCGCCGCTCGCTCGCCATCCCCGCCTCCTCCCCGCCATCTTGGGCCGGGCCTCTCTGTCGGACCGTCGGCTCCGCCTCTCCACAGCTGCTATTTGAGCTATTTTTAGAACAGGCCAGCGGGCGACTCATCTGGTCCATACGGGCTACCTGGTGCCCGCGGGCACTATAAAAGGTCAGTGAGTTTCTGGGCTTCTGACAGACCATTGCATCTTTCATCCAGTGCTGCACGGATATTTCTGGATTCTGAATCATGGGGAAGGCAAAATAATTGTCAAAGGATCTGCGAGAAAAGGTCATTGAATTACATAAAACAGGAAAGGGGTATAAAATGATATCCAAGGAATTGAGAATGCCAATCAGCAGTGTTCAAACGCTGATTGAGAAGTGGAAAATGAGGGATTCAGGTAGACCAGCAAAGATTTCTGCCACAACTGCCAGGAAAATAGTTTGAGATGCGAAGTGAAATCCACAAATAACTTCAGCTGAAATACAGGACTCTCTGAAAAATTGTGGTGTGGCTGTTTCATGACGCACAATAATGGGCTGCATGGTCGAGTGGCCGAAAAGTGACATTTTGATCTCATCGCTCCAAATGACTTTGTTCCAGAAGTTTTAAGGCTTGTTTTCTGTGCTGTTTGGCGTAATGTAAGCGGGATACTTTGTGACATTTGCGCAGAAATGGTTTTCTTCTGACAATAAATACCTTACACAACCATTAAGCACGAGTGGAAGAACGGTTTTTGTGTTTTCATTCATATTCTCTGAAGAATGGTCAAGAAATCATAAATTCTCCCAGGGTATGTGAATTTTATGAGTACGACTATATATATATATATATATATATATATATATATATATATATATATATATGTATATGTATATATATATGTATAATTAGAAATGTCCGATAATGGCTTTTTTGCCAATATCTGATATTCCGATATTGTCCAACTCTTAATTACCGATTCCGATATCAACCGATACCGATATTCACAGTCGTGGAATTATAACATTATTAGGCGCCAGCGCCCCCCGCGACCCCAAAAGGGAATAAGCGGTAGAAAATGGATGGATGGATGGATGCCTAATTTTGTTTTGATGCCCCCGCTGGATGCATTAAACAATGTAACAAGGTTTTCCAAAATAAATCAACTCAAGTTATGGAAAAAAAATGCCAAAATGACAATGCCATATTTATTATTGAAGTCACAAAGTGCGTTATTTTTTTTAACATGCCTCCAAACAGTAGCTTGGAATTTGGGACATGCTCTCCCTGTGAGAGCATGACGAGGTTGAGGTGGGCGGGGTGTATGTTGTAGCGTCCCGGAAGAATTAGTGCTGCAAGGGGTTCTGGGTATTGGTTCTGTTGAGTTTATGTTATATTAGGGTGCGGATGTTCTCCCGAAATGTGTTTGTCATTCTTGTTTGGTGTGGGTTCACAGTGTGGCACATATTTGTAACAGTTTGTTTTTTGGTTAAAGTTTTTTATACCGCCGACCTCAGTGTGACCTGTGTGGCTGTTGACCAAGTATGTATTGCATTCAGTTGGATGTGTGAGCACAGATACTTTGGGGGGGGGCAGATCAACTTTGTGTGACTAATTTTAAGGCTTTTTCGGAGTACATTTCTGTCTTTCTGTCCCTGCCAAATGACCCTTTTTTCCCTCCACCTGCAGTGTGTGGCTTTTTCTATTATGTAACTCAGTGGTTCTCAAACGTTGTTCACCCAGTACCACCTCAGAAAACACTCCAAATACTAAAAAAATATCTGTGTTCTTGTCTCTCGTAATGATTGTGCAAAATTCCCCCCAAAAGTGCAGGTCCCCCTTAAGTTTACCCGTCCCCATGTTTACACTTGAACAAAAAAAGGCAAACATCACAAAATACTGTTTTTGTTTCATACTTCAATTTATAGAGATTGCAACACAAAAAGCACAGAACAGCCTCATTTCAAAAAGAGAGATAAAACAAAAGTTGTGAACAGAAGGAAAACAAAACACAAAAGTGCAAGTCCCTTTTAAAAAAGGTAACACTGTTTTTGTTGCTATTTCCTGTTCCGTGGTTATCATCATACTTCTCCTATTCACAGTTAGGGCATATAATCCAAGTGCTAATGGCTAGCCTCAAACACATACACGGAATAAATGTAACATGAAGACATGCGGCAATTTATACACATTGCAACACAAAAAGCACTGAACCGCTACATTTCAAAAAGAGAGGTAAAACAAAAGTAGTGAACAGAATGAAAAAAATAAATAAATACAGTGAAAATGTCGGACAAGCAGAAATGCAAAAATCCATGTTTGTTTTGGAAATCAACTGCTTCTTCGGCACGGGCATTGGGCAAACTCAATAATGTTTTTGTTGCTATTTCCTGTTCTGTGGTTATCATTGTATTTCCCCTATTCGCAGCTACTTGTTTGGGGTATCTACTGCCAAGGCTAACAGCTGGCTTCAAAAACATTCACAGAAATAATGTAACATGAAGACGTGCGGCAATTACACACATCGCAAAACAAAAAGCACAGAACAGCTACATTTCAAAAAGAGAGGTAAAACAAAAGTAGTGAACAGAAGGAGAAAAATGGTGAATAAAACACTCCAAATACCACTGTGATGACCAACATTGAAATACAGTTGCATAGTAGGCCTAAGTGTGGGATTGGCAACCCAAAATATTGAAACAGCCATATTGGACCAAAAATACAAAAAACAAATCTGTATGGAGCCGCAAAAAATTAAAATTCGTATATACTGTAAGTCTTATAATGAAGGCAACACGTGATGTAAGTGTCTATATTATCCCTAATAGCCTACTATCAAAATGACTGTGTCGCAGGTTGAAGCAAATCTTTGTTGAAGAAATGTTGAAATTTAATATTTATTTTACATACTTTTACAACATTAAAAACCATTAGTAAATCAGAGGCTACTCAGAAGGTGAGAACTCCCGGAAATTACTGGCTTTTTATGGCCAAAGGTATAGATGTGTGTGTCCAAGTTAAAGGAAGCAGCAGGCTGTCTTCTTTTAATTGATTTATTACAATCTTTGGCAAGCTAGGTAATGTTTGCTGTGGTCTGGAACAACATGGCACACACACAACTATCAAAAATGCAGCCAATATTACATACAGATAATGTGTTATGAGACATGCAAAACTAAGAGGATAAAAGTAAAGGATTTTAAATGAGCTCAAATATACCTACAAATAAAGCATAATGATGCAATATTTACATACAGCTAGCCTAAATAGCATGTTAGCATTGATTAGCTTGCAGTCATGCACTGACCAAATGTCTGATTAGCACTCTAAAGTCAATAACATCAACAAAGCTCACCTTTGTGCATTCACGCACAGTATACAACTTTTGGTGGACAAAATGAGACAACTAAGGAGTGGAAGAGTTTACATGTAAACAAAGTGTTGCGCCACAGTTCAAGAACCATCGCAATTAGTAGGACAAAACGATGTTCACCAAGTACTCTCATCGGTGAAGCGTACACACAAACATATTAAACAGTGGGATTTCTCACAGTTGGGAAGGTTACTAAAACTAAAATAAATATTTTTATCATTTTCAATCCAGGGAGCAACTACACCATTGTTGTTGTTTGTTAGCATGTGTTATAATGTTTTTATTGTGTCAATTTCCCGATTTGCATTGGTTCTCCTAGCGTGGTTGCACTCGGGACTCCACATGTCGTCCTGCAGGAGCACATGCGAGTGTGTGTGCATGATTAATGGTTGTTGTTTGTGTTGGCTCCACACCATGACGGCTTGTCAAGAGTCCTCATCCTGCTTTACTTTCAAACTTAAAGACGGCAGCTACCAGATAACATTGTTCACGTGCTTTACCTCCGAGCGATAACGCTGTCATTAGTAAAGGCAATACGCCGGCCATACAGGACGCATCGCCCTGAGGAGTTGAGAGAATTTCAGTAAAGTTAAAAGATTAACGACACCTCGTGAGGTTGTTTTCAGGACTGGAAGAAGCTGGAACAGTGGCGGTTTTTCCCAAAATGCAGCAGCTTTATTGGATACAAATGTTGCATAATTGCATCACAAGTAACAACATCTGTTGACTGATGACGCCATCCTCTCCTGGGCCACTTTCAGCACACAAACACACTATTAGCATTTTAAAGGCAAAACAGATGTTGAATTATGGCCGGTAAACATGAACGTTGCAGCTTGCATGGCATCTCATAAGCTGGACAACACACTGTGTCCAATGTTTTCACAAATATTAAATAAGTCATATTTTTGGTTCCTTTTATAGTTTAAAAAAATACATTATTGCAATCAGTTGATAAAACATTGTCCTTTACAATTATAAAAGCTTTAAAAAAAAAAAATCTACTACTCTGCTAGCATGTCAGCAGACTGGGGTAGATCCTGCTGAAGTCCTACGTATTGAATGAATACAGAATCGTTTTGAATCGGAAAAATTGCGTTTTTGAATCGAATCGAATCGAAAAAATCGATATATTACCGAATCGTGCCCCCAAAAATCGATATTGAATCGAATCGTGGGACACCCATTGATTCCAGCCCTAATATATATATATATATATATATATATATATATATATATATATATATATATATATATGTATGTATATATATGTATGTATATGTATGTATGTATATGTATGTATATATATATATATATATATATATATATATATATATATATATATATATATATATACGTATGTATATATATGTATGTGTATATATATATATATATATATATATATATACACGTATGTGTATATATATATATATACGTATGTATATATATATATATATGTATGTATATATATATATATATATGTATATATATATATGTACATACGTATATATATATATATATATATATATATATATACATACGTATATATATGTATATACGTATGTATATATATATATATATATATATGTATATATATGTATATATATATATATATATATATATATATATAATATATATATATATATATATATATATATATATATATATATATATATATATATATATATATATATATATATATATATATATGTATATGTATAATGTTGTAAATGCAAATTTTGATATATCTAGAAAGGGTGGTCCTTACGAGGGAGGCATTTTTCAGAGGTCTCCAAAAGGTAGAAAATACAAGTGTGTGTGTGTGTGTGTGTGTGTGTGTGTGTGTGTGTGTGTGTGTGTGTTACTGTGCTAGCAGCGGGAGTCCTGAGGAACGGAAATGTGTCGTGGCGGTGCACTGACCTCACCTCAGGAACAGGGACTCTCTGTTCCCCTTCCCAGGCTGTCCCACCCTGCGGACACACACACACACACACACACACACGCACACACACACACACACACACATGAATTAACGCACATGTAATAACCAGAGTGGATGCCAGTAAATAATGCTGGCATCCAGATAGCGACCCATGTGACAGAGTTTCAATTGAGGGTGGGACTTACATAAGCATGATATGACAAACTAATAACAAGCCAATGAATGAGAATTGTTGCTTTTATTATTTTTTCCCTCGCAGTAAAAAAAAAGTGAGGTTGACGATCCATACAAAGCCAACCACAGTACTCCTTTTTACTGTGCTGTTTAATTCCAACTCCCCGCCACCGTTCTATAGTGTTGGCAGACGTGTCTTTAAGTAGTCACATGTTTGAATGGCCACTTGTTGCTAGGCAGAACTGTTCCACTCTAGAGTTGACTTTACATCAGGTGCAGAGCGCTGGTTCTATTTGGTTTTCCAAGAAAGAAATGCCTACTATGTTGTTTTACTGGAACTGTCTGTCGGTCAGTTTTGTTCAAATGTCAATCACTGACACTTGACAGAATCCTATTGATTTTTAATTATAATTAATACCATGTGCCAGGATTAGTTTAAATCGGTCTTCAAAATTTTATGCGCTTAAGCAAATGCAAACTTTCGGTATGATTGGTATATTTAAAAGGAGTCGTGGTCTGGGCCTGCTGTGCCAAGCCAACTTCTGAGATCAATTCCACAATGATTGCGATGTAACTAAGAAGCGTCCTTGGATTTAAAGTACTATCTATCCATCTCTCCATCTATCTATCTATCTATCTATCTATCTATCTATCTATCTATCTATCTATCTATCTATCTATCTATCTATCTATCCATCTATCCATCTATCCATCTATCCATCTATCCGTCTATCTGTCTATCTGTCTATCTGTCAAACCATGGACTTTGGGGTTTGGATTGTTCTTCCAATGCAAAGGAAAGTTGGCACGAGCGAGACGTGAATGTAAGTACATATTTATTCTTAAACACTATAACTAACAAAAGGCGCGCACAGTTGCGGAAAACAATCTTGACTACTGAAAACAAAAACTAGCACAAAGGCATGACTATGGACAAAAGGACAAAATACACTAATTGTGGCATTTAAACAAACCAAAAACTTACGTGGCATGGACAGAATGATTAAGCAGCATGGCATGGCATGAAGGGAGTTGAGGTATAAAGTCGCCAGGCTGACTTCCTGGCAACTTCCAGTTTAAATAATAGCTATGATGAGTGCAAACAGGTGTAAGACATGAGGACAAGGTAAAAACTAATGAGTTGCTATGGTAATAAGACAAACAAGGAAGTGCAAGAACAAGAACTGAATGTCCAAAAAACAAAAACAAACATGACCAAAACAAAACATGATCCCATAGACGTGACACTATCTATCTATCTATCTATCTATCTATCTATCTATCTATCTATCTATCTATCTATCTATCTATCTATCTATCTATCTATCTATCTATCTATCTATCTATCTATCAAAAATATTTATTTCATACACTGTATAAAACATATTTGTAGATTTTACAGTAAAAAACTGCCAGTCGCCAGAATGCTACTGAAAAATATACACTGTTTTTTGTTGTTGGTTTTTTTTTTTACAACATAAAGTAAAACAGGAAATGGAAAAGAGTACAGCTGTTTTTTTTTGTTTTGTTTTTTCTTACTTTAAATTATACGTTGTTCTTTTTTTGTTGTTTTGTTTTTACAACATATTAGTGTAAATTGAAAAACAGTACCACTGGGTTTTTTAAGATCTGGCAACTGATCTACAATTTTTTCATTTGTTTACTTTAATTCCGTTTGCAGTAAGACACAAAAAAAAAAACCCATAGAGTTTACGATAAAAAACTGGCAGCTCAGTCAACAGAATTTTGCTGTAAAAAAAAAAAAAAAAAGTAGTCCTTTTTTTGATTTACAAGAAACTAAAATGTAAAACATCTTTTCAGTTATTCATTTTTGTGAAGTACAAAAACATGTAGTTAAAACCACTGTATATTTTCATATATATAAATATATATATATATATATATATATATATATATATATATATATATATGTATGTATGTATGTGTGTGTGTGTATTAGGGCTCCGAATCTTGGGGTGTCCCACGATTCGATTCAATCTCGATTCTTGCGGCCCCGATTCGATAATATATCGATTTTTTTTTTTGATTCAATGCGATTCTCAAAACAAAAACGATATTTTTCCGAGTCAAAAGGATTCTGTATTCATTCAATACATAGATTTCAGCAGGATCTACCCCAGTCTGCTGACATGCTAGCAGAGTAGTAGATTTGAAAAAAAAAAGCTTATATAATTTTAAAGGACAATGTTTTATCAACTGATTGCAATAATGTAAATTTGTTTGAACTATTAAAGGAAGCAAAAATATGACTTATTTTATCTTTGTGAAAACATTGGACACAGTGTGTTGTCCAGCTTATGAGATGCCATGCAAGTGTAAGCCACTGTGACACTTGTTATTTTATTTTTATTTTTATAAATGTCTAATGATAATGTCAATGAGGGATTTTTAATCACTGCTATGCTGAAATTATAACTAATATTGATACTGTTGTTGATAATATTAATTTTTGTTTCACTACTTTTGGTTTGTTCTGTTTGTTTATGTCTTCTCTCAATTGCTCTGTTTGTTGCAGTTCTGTGTGTTGCTGAGTCAGGTTTGGTTTTGGAATTGGATTGCATTGTTATGGTATTGCTGTGTAGTGGTTTGTTGGATTGATTAAAAAAAAAAATATATATATATATCGATTAAAAAAAAAAAAGAGAATCGATTCTGATTCGCACAATGTGAGAATCGCGATTCGTATTTTTGCGTCTCCGCTGGCCACATAAAATGATGGGGTGGGCCAGTTCTGGCCCCCAGGCCTTGAGTTTGACATCATTTTTTTTTAATATATCTGAACTTTTACCTGGGTATGTTGTTTTCTGAGTTTGAACGCACGTCTATTTTTAGTTAGAAATCCCCGCATGAGGCCAGGTCCCAGGTGTGTAATTAGTTTTCTTTGGGCACTCCACTATTCGATTACAATTCAGGAGCTATGATAATGCATCTTTAATTTATGTATATTGATGCAGTTTTACTTTCCCTTAAGCATTCATCACTTGCAACTTTTAATCACTGCATTTGCAATGAGAAACAGCTGAAACAATTCCCATTAAATATATTAAATCAATGGAAATATGTGCAAAACTGTAACGTAAGTGGCCTAAAATAAAGGAGCTGGTCGGATCTCTGGTCAAGGTGGCTCGCTGCAATTGTCTGCATTCATTTATTTACTACGAATAAATAATTGATGATTGACGTTTACTAATTGATTTTGCAATCCCAATTGCGATGCCTCTAGAAATCGATTATTTCCCCCAGTTCTATTGTTAGTCTTCACAAATAAACAAATGTATGATAAGCCCTGTCATACTGATTTATAATATAAAAGGATTTGTGTAGTTGTCTGTGTTTTTTTTTTTTTTTATTACCATTTATATACAGCAGTGGTCCCCAACCACCGGTACCCGATTGGTACCGGGCCACAGAATAATTTTTTATTCATTTTTATTTAAATAAAAAAAAAAAAAAAAAAAAAGTTTAATTTTTTTATTAAATCAACATAAAAAACACAATATACACTTACAATTAGTGCACCAACCACAAACATTTCCCCTTTTCATGACAAAAACGTCCCTTTTTCATAACAGAGAAAAAAACAAAACACTGATCTACTTAACAAAAAAAGTGAAATAACTGAAAACATGTTTTATAGTCTAGTTACTTCAAAATAGCCACCTTTTTTCTCAGATTACTGTTTTGCACACTCTCGGCATTCTCTTGATGAGCTTCAAGAGGTTTTCACTTCACAGGTGTCATAGTTTTGATGCCTTCAGTGACAATCTACAATGTAAACAGTCATGAAAATAAATAAAACACATTTAAGTGAGGTGTGTCCAACATGTTGGCTTCTACTGTACACACGACCCAACTTCATGTCAGAATGTTAAAAAACAAAGCAGCCACCTATTTTCCAGACAATTTCATTGGCACGCATGATTGGTCATGAAATCTGCGCAACACCTGCCAGCGCAGAGTCAGAGCGACCCCGCCCTGACCTGCAGGTCGGCTCAAAAGTTCCATTGTCCGCCTCTTGAATGGCAAAGCAGTAAAAAGTCATATGGGTGTCTTGTGTTGTTGTTGTCACAGACCATCTGCGTCCTCGTCTGAGGTCACTGAACTGATGGGACGGACCCCCCACCCACACAATGCTCACCCTTGTCCTTAACTGTAGCACTATTTTTAGAGTCAAACAAGGAGGACGTGGGGACGCTTCCAGTGGTGTGTGTGTGTGTCGCTGTGTTTGTTTTTGCATGTGCGCTCCTCTTGTGCACGTGTGTAGCCCCGCCCTGGCTTTTTGGAGGTTAAAGGGGTTAGAAAGCGTCTCTTTGACGTTAAAACCTGGTTGGAAGGCTTGAAAAGTCAGGGAAAATGAGTCTCTTGTATTGTGTGTGTGTGTGTGTGTGTGTGTGTGTGTGTGTGTGTGTGTGTGTGTGTGTGTGTGTGGTCGAAGTGGGCGGGGTCCTGACCAGAGGTGGGTAGTAATGCGCTACATTTACTCCGTTACATTTACTTGAGTAACTTTTGGGATAAATTGTACTTCTACGAGTAGTTTTCATGCAACATACTTTTACTTTTATTTGAGTATATTTATAGAGAAGAAACGCTACTTTTACTCCGCTCCATTTATCTACATTCAGCTCGCTACTCGCTACTTTTTTTTTAATCGATCTGTTAATGTTTGTTTTGGTTTATGGCAGAGCTTCAAAGTAGGATCTACACATGCCTGCGTTTAACCAATCACATGCAGTCACTGGTGACGTTGGACCAATCAAACAGAGCCAGGCGGTCACATGACCCGACTTAAAGAAGTTGAAAAACGTACTGGAGTGTTAACATTTAGTGGTTAATTGTACGGAATATGTACTGTACTGTGCAATCTACTAATAAAAGTATCAATCAATCAATCAAAATTGTAAAGGAAAAAAGACACTTTTTATTTCAACCGTACTTCCCGTCAAAAGCCTAAAGACTGATCGCACAGTTCCTGTCTTCACAATAAAAGTGCCGCTCCATCGCGCCTGCGCTAACAAAATAAGAGTCTCCGAAAGCCAGCGCAGACAAGCTAGCAAGCTACGGAGTTTGCCGCCAATGTATTTCTTGTAAAGTGTATAAAAACGAATATGGAAGCTGGACAAATAAGATGCCAAAAACCACCGACTTTCATGTGGTATTAGACAGAAAAGAGGAACTTTTTTTCTCCTCCATTTGAAAACGTGGACGTTATCAGCACTAAAATACAAGTCATCAGAATCAGGTAATACACTAACTTATATTCTTGTCTTCATGAAAGATATAAATCTATGTGTTAAACATGCATGTATATTCATTAAAACACCTTTAACATGTCAACAAAAATGGCAAAATAAATAAATATAAATTATACACTGTATATATAAATGTATGTATATGTATATGATATGTGTGTATGTATGTATATATGAGGTAGATCACCTCGACTTGGTCATTTATTAAGTAATTTATTAACGTTGAAAAACTTATTGGGGTGTTACCATTTAGTGGTCAATTGTACGGAATATGTACTGTACTGTGCAATCTACTAATCAATCGATCAATGAATGCCTACTGAGCCTATGGTGCTGTTAAGTTATTGTGGCTCAATGTGCCTTAATTTTTTTATTTTAATGTACTTTTATTTAAAATATATTATTGTTTTAGTTGCTTAAGAGATATTCCTGGCTCTGAATTTGCTCGTTGCTATTTTTATGTTTTTGTGCATTATTTGTTGCCGTAATCAGGTTACTCATCAGTTACTCAGTACTTGAGTAGTTTTTTCACAACATACTTTTTACTTTTACTCAAGTAAATATTTGGGTGACTACTCCTTACTTTTACTTGAGTAATAAATCTCTAAAGTAACAGTACTCTTACTTGAGTACAATTTCTGGCTACTCTACCCACCTCTGGTCCTGACCTGGAGTATATGGAGTGATGCAGGGACAGGAGTACCGTATTTTCGGAGTATAAGGCACTCCGGAGTAGGGGTGTAACGGTACGTGTATTTGTATTGAACCGTTTCAGTACGGGGGTTTCGGTTCGGTGCGGAGGAATACCGAACGAGTTCAACACGTACATATGAAGTAGCCGCCTATGCTAAAGTCTTAACAAGCTGCTCCGCTCCGTTCTGCCTCTGTGTCTGTACACAGCACCCAGCATTGTCCCGCCCACACAACCGTCTGATTGGTTACATACAAAGCCAATCAGCAATGCGTATTCAGAGCGCATGTCGTCAGGGCTTCAGTGTCGATGTCGAGCAGATAGGTCTTTAGCAGGGGAGCAACTCACTCTCCCCAAATTATATTCCAAGTCAACTACTTTCTAAACATCACTATGAGCCCGTTGACCTTCTAGAAACAAACTGCAGCTCAGCTCACTCGCAGTCCTGGCTTTAGGTGAAGGCTAGTTAGCTTTTAGCGAAACGTTAACTCATTTTGCAGTGTGTATGTGTGTGTGTGTGTGTGTGTGTGTGTGCGTGTATTACGGACAGTGTTGATTGAAGAGTTTCTGTCTCTGATAGTGTATAAAATAATTTAAGTGCATCATAAAGCCTACATAAACTCCATGGTGGTCAGGGATGAATTTTCAGCAATAGTTACATTAATCATTAGTAATGTAGCAGCCTAGTTTTGAATGGCAGGGTCCCTGCTATCACATGTTGATAAAAAAAATAACATTTACATAATAAAAATCAACTACAGGCTTCCCCAATGCTGTAATAAATTAAGTATGAAACTGTTTAATGTTGCACTTTTTATATGTAGAAGAAAGGTTTTGTCATTTTATTTCATCCAAGCAACAACTTGTGGCAGTTTAATGTGGATTAACGTGGGCAGAATTATTATTGTGTTCCCAATGTTGGAAGGATCAAGCCATTGTTTACAAATTTGGTAAATAAATACCCAAAAGGTGTATATTTTGTTGTTTTCTTACTGTACCGAAAATAAACCGAACCGTGACCTCTAGACCGAGGTACGTACCGAACCGAAATTTTTGTGTACCGTTACACCCCTACTCCGGAGTATAAGTCGCACCTGCCGAAAATGCATAAATAAGAAGGAAAAAAACATATATAAGTCCCACTGGAGTATGAGTCGCATTTTTGGGGGAAATTTATTTGATAAAAGCCAACACCAAGAATAGATATTTGAAAGGCAATTTAAAATAAATAAAGAATAGTGAACAACAGGTTGAATAAGTGTAGGTTATATGAGGCATAAATAAGCAACTGCTATGTTAACCTAACATATTATGGTAAGAGTCATTCAAATAACTATAACATATAGAACATGCTATACCTTTACCAAACTATCTCTCACTTCTAATCCATAAATCCCATGAAATCTTATACGTCTAGTCTAGTGGTTCTTAACCTTGTTAAAAGTACCGAACCCCACCAGTTTCATATGCGCATTTGCCAATCGTTTCTTAAGTGAAAAATAGATATATATTTTTTTGTTTTAAATTCAAGGCAAAGGTATATGTTTTTTTTACTGGCGCATGAACATCACCTTGTTCAAAGAACAAAACCAACACAGTGCATGAACTAACAACAAATTACACACTTGCAAATCAGACGGAAAATAAGAGGGAACATTGTTTGGGGGTATCCATAATACAGGTGCTGTTCATATTATTAGAATATCATGAAAAAGTTGATTTATTTCAGTAATTATATTCAGAAGGTGAAACTTACATATTATATCAATTCATTACACACATAGTGATATATTTGAAATGTTTATTTCTTTAAATTTTGATGATTAGTACTGACAATTACTGGAAATCCCAAATTCAGTATCTCAGAAAATTAGAATATTAGTTACGACTAGTACCAAAAAATATTTTTTAGAAATGTGGGCCAACTGAAAAGTATGAACATGGAAAGTTTCAGCA
This sequence comes from Nerophis ophidion, assembly GCF_033978795.1. NCBI lineage: Eukaryota > Metazoa > Chordata > Actinopteri > Syngnathiformes > Syngnathidae > Nerophis > Nerophis ophidion. The sequence goes on from NC_084616.1 coordinate 78,037,982, forward strand.
TGTTAGTTGCAGCTCCTTTTGCCTGAATTGCTGCAGCAATACATGGAGTCCAGCAGTCTGTTGCACCCTCAGGTGTTATGAGAGCCCAGCTTGCTTTAATAGTGGCCTGAATTCAGCTCTTCAGCATTGTTGGCTCTGGCATCTTGCATCTTCCGCTTCACAATACCTCATAGCTTTTCTATGGGGTTAAGGTCAGGTGAGTTTGCAGGCCAATCAAGAACAGGGATACCATGGTCCTTAAAGCAGGTACTGGTAGATTTGGCACTGTGTGCAGGTGCCAAGTCATGTTGGAAAATGAAATCTTCACCTCCATAAAATTGGTCGGCGGCAGGCAGCATAAAGTGTTGTAAAACTTCCTGCATTGACCCTAGACCTCAGGAAACACAGTGGACCAACACCAGCAGATGACATGGCACCCCAGACCATTACCCATTGTGGAAATTTGACACTGGACTTCAGGCAACGTGGATTCTGTACCTCTCCTGTCTTCCTCCAGACTCTGGGACCTTGATTTCCAAAGGAGATACAAAATGTACTTTCATCTGGAAACATAACTTTGGACCACTCAGCAGCAGTCCAGTCCTTTTTGTCTTGAGCCCAGGCGAGACGCTTTTGACGTTGTCTCTTATTCAAGAGTGGCTTTACACAAGGAATGCGACAGCTGAAGCCCATATCTTGCATACGTCGGTGCGTGGTGGTTCTTGAAGCACTGACTCCAGCTGCAGTCCACTCTTTGTGGATGTCCCCCACATTTTTGTTTGACAATCCTCTCCAGAGCGCGGTTATCCCTCTTGCTTGTACACTTTTTTCTAGCACATCTTTGTCTTCCCTTGGCCTCTCTATTAATGTGCTTGGACACAGAGCTCTGGGAACATCCAACCTCTTTGGCAATGACCTTTTGTGTCTTGCCCTCCTTCTTTAAAGTATCAATGGTCATCTTTTGGACCGTTGTCAAGTCAGCAGTCTTCCCCATGATTGTGTGTCACACAGAATCAAAACGAGAGACCATTTAAAGGCTTTTCCAGGTGTTTTGAGTTAGTTAGCTAATTAGAGTGTAGCACCAGGTGTCTTCAATATCTGACCTTTTCACCATATTCTAATTTTCTGAGATGTTGAATTTAGGGTTTTCATTGGTTGTCAGCTATTATCATCTCCTTTTTGGCAAAAACACTTACACTTGAAATGTATCAGTCTGTTTGGAATGAATGTGTACATTCTACACGTTTGACTTTCTAAATGGAAATAATGAAATAAACCAACTTTTTCATAATATTCTAATAATATGACCAGTACCTGTACATCGATAAGGAGAATTTTTTATTTACACGTTGACTCGGCTGTGTCTTGACCTTCCGTCGAACCCCTGAGGCCGCCTCACCGAACCCCTATGGTTTGATCGAACCCAGGTTAAGAACCACTGGTCTATTCTCTTACGTGAATGAGCTAAATAATATTATTTGATATTTCACGGTAATGTGTTAATAATTTCACACATAAGTCGCTCCTGGGTATAAGTCGCACCCCTGACTAAACTGCGGAAATAACTGCGACTTATAGTCCGAAAAATACGGTATATACGTCACGCTGTCGTCACCTCTGTTAGACCTTTGATACGGCAATTTTGCTTAATTTCTTTGTGGATTAGGCTAACACGACAACCTCATCCATCCATCCATTTTCTAGCGCTTGTCTCTTTTGGGGTTGCGGGGGGGTGCTGGAGCCTATCTCAACTGCATTCTGTTGGAAGGCGGGGTACACCCTGGACCAGTCGCCACCTCATCACAGGGCCAACACAGATAGACAGACAACATTCACACATTAGGGACCATTTTAGTGTTACCAATCAACCTATCCCCAGGTGCATGTCTTTGGAGGTGGGAGGAAGCCGGAGTACCCGGAGGGAACCTATTCAGTCACGGGGAGAACATGCAAACACCACACAGAAAGATCCCGAGCCCGGGATTGAACTCAGGACCACTCAGGACCTTTTGTATTGTGAAGCACATGCACTAACCAAGACCTGGGCAAATTAAGGCCCGCTGAGCTTTTCAATCTGGCCCGCTGGACGTTCCCAAATTATTGTTTTAGATGTTTAAGATCAGGGTTCTCAGAATTGGCCTGCGAGACGTTATTTTGCGACCCCCACCTTAATATGAAAGTTTAATGTTAGTGCGGCCAGCAAGTTTTACACGAATGGCGCTTGACAGCGTTGTGTTATTTGGATCCAAAATGACTCTCTTAACATTCTGGGTTGCCTACCCCTGCATTAATGGAAAAGCGGCAAATGAATGAAAGCGACAGAGATGTTGCCATGGAGACGAGGGTTTTCTTACGCAGTCACACTCCGACACCTGTCCGTCAGTAATAACAGTCCCCGATAACCTGGACCAGTTCAAACCGTTATTTTTTATTTTTTTATTTGCCTAACTTTTGCATTGCCTCACACGATGAACACTACATATATTTCTTTATGATGCCCGGATAACACTCCGGGAGCCTACACTTTTTTGCGCTCGCTATCCAGGTACTTTAATGTAAATAAATCAAAGTATATACTTCTGATGATTAACTTGTGTGATGACTGTATTATGCTGATAGTATATATTTGGACCATGAATTGATTAACGTGGACCCCGACTTAAACGAGTTAATAAACTTATTGGGGTGTTACCATTTAGTGGTCAATTGTACGGAATATGTACTGTACTGTGCAATTTACTAACAAAGTCTCAATCAATCAATAAAAACCATCCACGCTTTTAGGTCTTCCTTGGAGAATACTGCCAAACAGAACGGCGAAATGGAGAAAGCGAGTAGTGGCTTGCATTGTAGCTTGCTGGACTATAAATAGTGTGTGGTTTATGGTAGTTTTTATTGGGATGCCTTGTATCGACATTGTCGGGCAATAGTTACATTGCTCATTTGTCTCGTTTTGGAGGTTTCCTCTCTGCTCGTAGCCAGAAACCGAGCGAGGAAGATGTTTTTTAGCGTTGACAGTAATTACTATTTCAGGGACTGGGCCTCATCCACTCGCACTGTACCAGCTGTTGGCTGTTTCCCCTCACAACGTTGTTGAAATACTCTTCCCACAGGACTACCACAATGTCTGCTTGAAGGATTATTTTGGTCTATCAATGCTGTTGTATCTTTTAAGCCATCAAAGCACGCTTTAGTGACATCGATGGACCAGCCAGGACACCTCACACAGACTAGGGCTGGGCGATATGGACTTTTATTAATATCTCCATATTTTGATGCCATGTCACGATACAGCATATATATCTCAATATTATACCTCAGCCTTGAATGAACACTTGATGCATATAATGACAGCAGTATGATGATTCTATGTGTCTACATTCAAACATTCTTCTTCATACTGCACTAATATATGCTACTTTTAAACTTTCATGCAGAGAGGGAAATCACAACTAAGTCAATTGACCAAAACTATATTAATTAAACAGTTATTAAACATTCATGTCATTTCCAAAACAGAAAGTGCAAGATTGTCAGAGACATTTTCAAACAAAGTATGAGTGCACTTTTGTGCATGATGTCACTAAGACAGGGGTGTCCAAACTCTTTCCACTGAGGGCCTCACACTGAAAGATCAAAGCACGCGGTTGCCAAGTTGATATTTTTTCATTTTCAAAACCAATACAATATAACCTTTTTTTTTTTTAATTGTTGGGGCTCCCTCAAGTTAGGTCTTAAGGACCCAGAAGGGTTTCAGTCTTAAACAAGGTTCAAAATAAGTCATATATAATTTTTTTCATAAGACCCTTGAATGGCTAATTCTACTTCATTATTTGTTTTACTTTTAACAAGCTTTTTGTCAAAACTCAATTTTTGGAGACAAAATACATAATATTTTTCCCAAAAAGATTTTCAAAGTGAAATATTTAATGTGAAGTAATTGGATCCCTAAATAAGTCAATAATTCATAGCAAAATGTATTTGAATTTATTATTATTTTTGTAATTTTTTTTTTTTTTAGCAAAGACAGTTATTAAATGCCACTAAAACCCTTAGGGATCCAAAAGTGCCCCAGTCATAAAAAGGTCATGCTTTTTTTAATTTATTAATTTATTTTTTTCCATTCAACATTTAAATCTCTGTATCAGCTTCAGATAATATATTGTAATTGTAGTATATTTATAATAACAATCAATAGGATAATTAGTATAATTAGTATGGAATTTTTTTTTCTATTTTTACTTTTTTTATGTTTGTTGTTTTTATGTCCTTTTTGTCCTCAAATCAATCAATAATTTATAGCAACATTGATTTTTATTCATTATTATTTTTTGAGAAATGATTTAAAAAATGGTGTCATTAGAGTCAACAATGCAACTTTTTCCCGTTGCATTTCACCTATTTGCTCTTTTATTTCACTTTTTAATGTTTAAAAAATATATATTTATTTTATTAATTTCAGAATGATGTGCTGCGGGCCGGTAAAACATTATAATAATATTCCCTGACAAACGATTATTATAAAAGTATTATAAAAAGCAGTTAACAAGCAAGTTAATTAGCTAGCAGTTAATATATTTAGTTATTTACTGTAGCAGGATTTAGCAAACAATACTTAACTTTAAATTATTGTCGTGGTTTCTGTGGTTTATCCGTTATACTTTGCTCGATACCGGGATGGAGCGGAATATACGTTACCTGTTTCGCAGGTTTCCCTGCTCGTCAGGGGATATTATAATAATATAATCCCCTGATGAGCAGGGAAACCTGCGAAACAGGCTTGTAGGGATGATATAGCCTCCGTGTTTTTTTCCTGACCTAACGTAGAACTAAATGATCCTAGGCTGTTGTATATTATCTATTATATTGGCTAACAAAAATCCAACTATTGACATATTTACCTATTGTCCTTTTTAAATGACTGATCACCTAGAATCACAATGCTAGGAAACTAGCTTGTGAGCTAACAAATGAAAGACCAAGCACTCACTGTTTGCAAACATGTTTTCCTTGCCAAAAGGAATCTCTCCGTCATTTTAGTCCCTCGTCGTTACTTTAACGCACACAATTTATGTTCGAAACTTTCCAGAACTTTCCTGAAGACTTTTATCGCAACGCTTGATATATGCTCTTAAAAAGCGTGAATGAGACTCTGCCATAAATTTCAAAAAGCATGTTGTTGCTGTCCACTAAACCGCAGCGGTGGAATAAACCTTTCAAATCAAATGTTTGGCAGCATTTTTCCTGTTTTTTGGAGGCATCGAGAGCACGATTTAAAGCCGACCACAAGTCTGCCATGTTTGGAAGGTCATGGCCAATAATGTCACGTCTTGCACGGAACGCAAGATGGAATGAAAATGTGCCTTTTTTTTGTGGTTTTTATTTTTGGTCGCATTTATTCCAAAAGGACATTTGAGTACATGTATTTACAGTAACTGTGTATGGATATACTCCATATATCGCGGGTTTGTCTCTGTGCGATATAGAAAATGACTATATCGTCATGCTACTCAGTGGCATAGTGGTTAGAGTGTCCGCCCTGAGATCGGTAGGTCGTGAGTTCAAATCCTGGCCGAGTCATACCAAAGACTATAAAAATATGACCCTGCTTGGCACTCAGCATCAAGGGTTGGAATTGGGGGTTAAATCAGCAAAAATTATTCCTGGGCGCGGCACTGCTGCTGCTCACTGCTCCCCTCACCTCTCAGGGGGTGATCAAGGGAGATGGGTCAAAAGCAGGGAATAATTTCGCCACACCTAGTGTGTGTGTGACAATCACTGGTACTTTAACTTTAACTTTATATTGGAGTATAGGTTCTCACGCAGTTGCTTTTAGCTGCGGGCATTACACTGCAGGCCTTTGTCACTTTTTCTCGTCTCTCCTCACAGAGACGTAAAACAAGCGCACCTTCTTACAGCAGAGAGGTAGCAGCCTGGGTAACGTTAGCTGTGACGCTAGCGGAGCCGTGCGAGTGGTAATACGAGAGAGAGAGAAGGTGCGAATCTGGTAAAAATTGAAGGAAGAATGAATTCCCAAGAAAAGCAGCAGGGGGTCCATCGTCTGGCGGTGGTTTGGCTTCAAGCGGGAATATGTCGAACGGACAACCGTAATTTGTCAAGTGTGGGGCAAAAGCGTTGCTATAAAAAGTAGCGTTACTGCTAATATGTAGCATCATTTGAAAAGTCACCTGCTAGAGAATGAAGAGTGCTTACTCCGCATGTCAACATCTCCGTTCGGTGCCACACGCCCACACCATCAAAATGCCGAGGGAAACATTTCCAGATCAACAACGTTTGAAAAAAATACTCAACAACAAAAGTAGATAGTGTCCGCAGGAACCTACCACTAACACTATTTGATTTCCTATTATGCAGCTCATTTTTATTTGACACTTATTGAAATATCTTGTGTGACATCATGCACAAAAGTGCACTTTATTTGTTTTAAACTATTGTAGTGGCGTTCTGTACAAAAAGTGCACTTTATTTTAGTGTTGTTTTGATATGTCATCTTAGTGACATCATGCACAAAAGTGCACTCATAGCTTGTTTTAAAATGTCTCTGACAATCTTGCACTTTCTGTTTTGGAAATGACATGAATGTTTAATAACTGTTTAATTAATATGGTTTTGGTTAATTGACTTAGTTGTGATTTCCCTCTCTGCATGAAAGGTTAAAAGTAGCATATATTAATGCAGTATGAAGAAGAATGTTTGAATGTAGACACATAGAATCATCATACTGCTGTCATTATATGCATCAAGTGTTCATTCAAGGCTAAGGCAAAATATCCCGATATATATGGTGTATCGCGATATGGCCTAAAAAATAATCGAGATATTTAAAAAAGGCCATATCGCCCGGCCCTATAACCTTGTCCCACTTGTACATGATGGTAACGCTAGCGGCGAGTGCTATCAGCTAACTAGGCTAAGTGTGTTTGTAATCTGTCACTGTCCAAAGTGCAAAGTAAGATCAATTAAACAGTGGTAGCCTTTTAAAGACAAAAAGTGTATTTATTACTGTTATGGTTAGTGAAGGTAAAAAAAAAAACAGTGGTACTTGCGAAGCAGGAAATTTTGGAAGTAGTATTTTTGTGAAAGAACTACACTGCAAAAAGTCAGTGTTCAAAAACAAGAAAAAAAATGTGTGTTTGTGTGTATGTATGTATGTATGTATGTATATATATATATATATATATATATATATATATATATATATATATATATATATATATATATATATATATATATATATATATATATATATACATAATATTTTTGGAAGTGGTATTTCGTGTGAAAGAGCTACACTGCAAAAAGTCAGTATTCAAAAACAAACAAACCCAAAAAATATATATATCTCTATATATATATATATTTGTGTATGTGTATATATATATATATATATATATATATATATACACACACACATTTATAAACATACATATATATATATATATATATATATATATATATATATATATATATATATATATATGCATATACAGTCCGTAAAATACGGTATGTTGACATTTCCTTTCCTCTCTGCCTTTATAGCTGAGTGGACTATTATCGGGGGAATGTTACATTAGAAATAAAAACATTACCATTTAATATATTTTTGTCTTTGTCCATATTTTCCATAGGTCTTATAAATATCAATAATAGTCAATATCGACCTTCATAAAAAAGCCGTATCACCAAGCTCTACAACCATTATCATCTGCAGTCACTCGAAGCGAGTATAACGATCCTCCTGGTAGAGGGGTGTATCCCTTTATGGAGGATGCCTGTGTGCAACTTTGTTTAACGTGGGAAGACTGGTGCACAGTCACCACACCATCCTTGACAGATCCGGGTCAGGGTCCAGTGGCATGGAGTTCAAGACGACTGGGGACCCTTTTCTGCTGCAGCCTTCGTCAGCCGTTGAGACGCTCCATAGGGTTAGCAATCATTCTCCGCCTGTTCCACCGTTGAGGTTTTGGTTTGTTATTCCCCCATACCTGGGCCCACATGGATGTGGTTCTTACATCTACTGTCTTCCGCCTGCTCCGCCGTTGAGGTCTACACCGTATCCCCGGTTCTAGGCCTTTGCCAAGGGCCACCTGGGGTACCAGTAGCAAAAGGGGTTATTCTCCTAGTACCCCATAGAGGAGCCTCCACTTTAGCGTCATACCCAGGACAGCCTTACAAAGAAGCAAGTCATCATTATTGGTGCCTCAGTCTGCTTACTGTGCTGCAAGGCGGTGAAGACAGCTGCTAGAAGGCCATGCCAACAAGCCGGCAGCTGTCCAAACACGGAGCAGCCTCTCGTGCCGAGTCTACATGATTTGAAAAGGTGCTCAGACCACCTTTGTTACCTCGCGGGAAACCACAATTTTAAAAATAGACATGTGACAATGGAAGATCTTCTGTACGTTCTTCGCATGTTCCTCCTCTCTTGCCTATTTGAGTCCGGTATGTAACCATGCGTGGGAACATTAGCGCTTACCAGACTGGGTGGGAACGTCTGTCATCATCACATGGATCAACACACCACTTGCCTAACCTTTCTCCGCCGTGTGCTGCTGTGTCTTATTAACAATTAGAGGTCGGCTACTATTGCCTTTTACTGATCTCACACACTGAGGATTATTGTTGTGTGGTCAGAGTAGGAACCGCAGGGATTATTACTGTAAGACTGTTACACAACTTGAGGTGAAACATGCAAAAGGAGTAAAGGGTGAATGTGAAAGACTACATACCGGAACTCTCTAATAACTAAAGTTCCTTGGGTGAATAATGGAAACTCACTACACCGGTATGTTTTATTGCAGGTGTGTCCGAAGTGCGGCCCGCAGCTAATTGTTTACCGGTCCGCCACACATTTTGCAAATGCTATTGCAAAAATAATATAAAAAATAAAAAAGAAGAAGTAACAACGTTTGTTTCCTGCTAGCTTCCACGCTAGGCTCTTTATTTTCTTGCTCCCATGCTAGCTCTTTTAGGTCTTTGCCTTAAGTGCTATGAGCACGTTTTTCTTTGTTCTGTCCGATTTATTTCTTAATAAATAATTTTTCCTACCTGCACGCTGTGTCCGAAGCCCGTCTGCATTCCTGGGAGAACGAGCCCCACATCACCATGCGCCCGGGTCGTTACAAATGCAATATTCAGTGTTGACAGCTAGATTTTTTGTGGACATGTTCCATAAATATTAATGTTAAAGATTTTCTTTTTTTGTGAAGAAATGTTTAGAAGTAAGTTGATGAATCCAGATGGATCTCTAGTACAATCCCCAAAGAGGGCACTTTAAGTTGATGATTACTTCTATGTGTAGAAATCTTTATTTATAATTGAATCACTTGTTAATTAACAAGTTTTTAGTTATTTTTATATCTTTTTTTCCAAATAGTTGAAGAAAGACCACTACAAATGAGCAATATTTTGCACTGTTACACAATTTAATAAATCAGAAACTGATGACATAGTGCTGTATTTTACTTCTTTATCTCTTTTTTTCAACCACAAATGCTTTGCTCTGATTAGGGGGTACTTGAATTAAAAAAACTGTTCACAGGGGGTACATCACTGAAAAAAGGTTGAGAACCACTGTTCTACAGTGTAACAGATCGTCATTTTCTTCTGTGTGATCTAGTCGGCGAAGGGGGAGCCTCACGCCTTCAAGGAGAAGACCTTCAAGAAGAGGCGTCAGTGCAGCGTTTGTCACCAGAACGTGGACAACCTGGGCTCATTCTGCAGAGGTAATGTGACAAAGTCGGGTTGAGCGAAAAGCACAATTGTGGGAGAGACCGCATGACCAGATTAAGGTGGACCCCGACTTAAACAAGTTGAAAAATGTATTCATTTAGTGGTCAATTGTGTGGAATATGTACTGTACTGTGCAATCTACTATTAAAAGTCGCAATCAATCAATCAATCAATGACCTCATCATGTAAAAGTTCCACAGATTAGCTCAAGTCATAATGCGAGAAGAAATAGTAATACATAGAGAAGAAATAATCGAATATATAATATAATGGCCTTCCCGTTAAGGTCTATTCAGGTGTACTGGAGAGGAGGCTACGCCGGATAGTCGGACCTCGGATTCAGGAGGAACAGTGCGGTTTTCGTCCTGGTCGTGGAACTGTGGACCAGCTCTATACTCTGGGCAGGGTTCTTGAGGGTGCATGGGAGTTTGCCCAACCAGTCTACATGTGCTTTGTGGACTTGGAGAAGGCATTGGACCGTGTCCCTCGGGAAGTCCTGTGGGGAGTGCTCAGAGAGTATGGGGTATCGGACTGTCTTATTGTGGCGGTCCACTTCCTGTATGATCAGTGTCAGAGCTTGGTCCGCATTGCCGACAGTAAGTCGGACACATTTCCAGTGAAGGTTGGACTCCGCCAAGGCTGTCCTTTGTCACCCATTCTGTTCATAACTTTTATGGACAGAATTTGTAGACACAGTCAGGGCGTTGAGGGGATCTGGTTTTGGTGGCTGCAGGATTAGGTCTCTGATGGCTTCATCTGGCCAGGATCTTCAGCTCTCACTGGATCGGTTCGCAGCCGAGTGTGAAGCGACCGGGATGAGAATCAGCACTGCCAAGTTTGAGTCCATGGTTCTCGCCCAGGAAAAGGGTGTAGTGCCATCTCCGGGTTGCGGAGGAGACCCTGCCTCAAGTGGAGGAGTTCAAGTACCTCGGAGTCTTGTTCATGAGTGAGGGAAGAGTGGATGGTGAGATCGACAGGCGGATCCGTATCGATCCGTTTTGGTGAAGAAGGAGCTGAGCTGGAAGGCAAAGCTCTCAATTTACCGGTCGATCTACGTTCCCATCCTCACCTATGGTCATGAGCTTTTGGTGATAACCGAAAGGATAAGATCACGGGTACAAGCGGCCCAAATGAGTTTCCTCCACCAGGTGGCGGGTCTCTCCCTTAGAGATAGGGTGAGAAGCTCTGTCATCCGGGAGGAACTCAAAGTAAAGCCGCTGCTCCTCCACATGGAGAGGAGTCGGATGAGGTGGTTCGGGCATCTGGTCAGGATGCCACCCGAACGCCTCCCTAGGGAGGTGTTTAGGGCACGTCCGACCGGGGCAGACCCAGGACACATTGGGAAGACTATGTCTCCTGGCTGGCCATGGGACAGCTCAGGATCCCCTGGGAGGAGCTGCACCAAGTGGCTGGGGAGAGGGAAGACTGGGCTTCCCTGCTTAGGCTGCTGCCCCCGTGACCCGACCTCAGATAAGCGAAAGAAGATGGATGGATGGATATTATAATGGGCGTCTTTCAGGGTGTGGAATTGGTTATTGATTAATGGCATCTTGAAGCAGTTAAGGTAAATTGGAGTGCACTTCCACACTGTAACCAGCAGAGGTGCTGTTGATGCAATCTGAAGTAATCCGCTGACTGCAAAGAACAAAAATGATGTCAGCTATGAGAAGTAGAAAAGTATGTCCACGTGGATCTCGTTTATTCTTCATCAAAAATACGGGAGAGAAACTCTGCCATCTTTTTTGCAATAATAAACAGGAAAAGGTGTAAATTTTAAGGAATGCAAGTCGTGTATAACTACAATAGATCTCAGTCATAATCAATAGGACAAGCTGAGTCAAAAAACAGTGTCCTTCGAATAAATACATTTCCAATTTTCGCAATTGTACAGGAAGTGGATCAAGCTTCTTGCCACCATGATGTCAGAAAAATGTCATTTCCTTCTTAACTGCTGACTTCTAGCACTGAATGCAGGAAGTCATCTTGGAGTTAAAAATCAATATTATATTGTTAGAAAGAGTGTTGCGGTATATATGTTCCTATCTTGATATTTTACTCCACCTCTGTGTTGGATGATTTGTTTTTTGTTTTAGTAACAAAACAACAACTGTTTGTGAAAAGAAAATCCTAAATAAAACTTATTTCTGGTTAATTGTGTGGAACCAATACTATAAAAATGTACAAAATGATCAAAAAAGAATATCTTATTCATTATTATAGAATAAATATGAGATAGATAGATAGATAGTACTTTATTGATTCCTTCAAGAGAGTTCCTTCGGGAAAATTTAAAAAATCGTATTTTTAGATATTTTTTGAAAGGCAAATTTAGATTTTTTTAAATATGATCATTGTTTTTTACACACATGATTTATGCCAGGGTGTCCAAAGTGCGGCCCGCAACTAATTGTTTACCGGCCCGCCACACATTCTGGAAATGCTATTGCGAAAATAAAAAAGAACACTTAAAGAAAAGGGTAATGAGGTGAAATCTAATGAGAAAAAGTTGCAATGTTGACACAAAGCTGCCATGCAGGCAGTTTTTTTTTCCTTTTGTCTTTCTTTATTTTTCTTTTTGTTCCATTGCTCCAAAAAAAAATAAAAAATATTTATGTTATAATGAATTATTTTCAAGGCTCCAATTACTTCAAGTATTTCACTTGAAAATGTTTTGTGTTGTTAATATTGCATATATTGTGTGGTTCCCATATAAAAACATCAAAGTTTTCTTTGACAAAAGAGCATTAAACAAACAAAATAAACATTTCAAATTTAAAGTCGATAGATTTTGATCCTGTAACTTATGTATAAAAATGTATCACTTTGGATCCCAAATATATTTATTGGTAATTTATTTATTTTTTCACTGTTATTACTCAAAACATATAAAATAATTAAAATCAACGTTGTCCTGCATTATTGATCTTTTAGGGCTTTAATTACTAAATACTGCATATTTCAGTTTTACTATAAAAAAAAAGAAGTAGTTTTTGACAGAAAAGCCATAAAACCTTTTTTTGTATTACTTTATATCAACTTGAAGTTGGTATAGAGATCTATTGTAACCGTTAAATAAAAAATACTAATAATTTGACTTATTTTTAACATTTTAATGACTGGGACCCTTAAAGGTAAAATAAAAATAATAAAAAATCCATACATTTTGTTCTGGTTTGAAAATGACAAAACATCAAAATGGCCCCCGCATGCTTTCATTTTTCCATGTGCGTCCCTCAGTGGAAAAAGTTTGGACACCCCTGATTTATGCCAAACTGCTATCATTGTTATTGTTAATTTTTAAAATGAAATACTGTAATAATTGATCTTTATTGTTGTTATACAATACTTGCTGTGTGTGTACAAGTTTTGCTAACATTGTTTTGACCATTGACATGTTTTTCATTACATTTTTATCAAAACACATCAAAAAAAATTGCTGACGCTCATTTTCCTGTCTTTCTTTGTGTTAGTATGCAAGACAACCACCCACAGGAAGTGCGAGGCAAAGGTAAGACTCAGTCATGGATTCATTTCTGGGTTATTTTTGGGACTTTATAGGTAACACGTGTAACAGTCCGTGCTTTATTTGTGCAGTGAACGTGTTGAAAATATATAAGACGGTGTCTGTAGAAGTGTGCTAATGTGGTGGCCGCCCTGTTGCATTCCTCAGAAAAGAGCCTGTGTGAAAGGCTCATTGATGGAGGGATGCTGTAATGAATAGACAGAGGGATGCAGAGGGAGGTGGATGGCGGCCATGCCTGGAAAGGGCAAGAGGGCGATGGCCTCGTAAGGACCAAGTAGGAGTGGGAGACAAGGCCCATGTCAAACATTTGTGGAACTAGAAGTGGCAAAATGTCACTCTCTTTCAAGGCCTACTGAAATGAGATGTTCTTATTGAAACGGGGATAGCAGGTCCATTCTATGTGTCATACTTCATCATTTCCCCATATTGCCATATTTTTGCTGAAAGGATTTAGTAGAGAACATCCACGATAAAGTTTGCAACTTTTTGTCGCTGATAAAAAAGCCTTGCCTGTACCGGAAGTAGCAGACGATGTGCGGGTGATGTCACCGGTTGTGGAGCTCCTCACACCCTCACATTGTTTATAACGTGAGCCTCCAGCAGCGAGAGCTATTTGGACCGAGAAAGCGACAATTTCCCCATTAATTTGAGCGAGGATGAAAGATTTGTGGATGAGGAAATTTAGAGTGAAGGACTAGAAAGAAAGAAAAAAAAAGGCGATTGCATTGGGAGCGATTCAGATGTTTTTAGACACATTTACTAGGATAATTCTGGGAAATCCCTTATCTTTCTATTGTGTTGCTGGTGTCTTGGTGAGTTAAATAGTACCTGATTGTCGGAGGGGTGTGTTGACGCCAGACTCTGAGGGAAGTCACAAAGCTGCAGCAGGACAGAAGCTCCGCTGATCTCCGGTAAGAGGCGACTTTTTACCACAATTTTCTCACCGAAACCTGCCGGTTGACAAGTGGTCGGGATCCATGTTCGCTTGACCGCTCTGATCCATAGAAAAGCTTCACCTCCGGGAATTTTAAACAAGAAAACACCGTGTGTTTGTGTGGCTAAAGGCTAAAAGCTTCCCACCTCCGTCTTTCTTCTTTGACTTCTCCATTATTAATTGAACAAATTGCAAAAGATTCAGCAACACAGATGTCTAGAATACTGTGGAATTGCGCAAGGAAAAGAGACTACTTTTAGCCGTAAGTGGTGTTTGGCTAAAATGTCCCCTCCATCATCATTCCGCAACGTTTTAAACAGGAAACTCCATGGGAAATTTAAAATTGCAATTTAATAAACTAAAGCGTCCGTATTGTCATGTGTTGCAATGTTAATATTTCATCATTGATATATAAACTATCAGACTGCATGGTCGCTAGTAGTGGCTTTCAGTAGGACTTTAAAGGGCAATACAAAAGAAAGTAAACTTGACATTCTATACCAGTGGTTCTCAAATGGGGTACTTGAAGGTATGCCACGGGGTACGTGAGATTTTTTAAAAAATATTCAAAAAAAATAGCAACAATTCGAAAATCCTTTATAAATATATTTAATGAATAATACTTCAGGGCTTCACGGTGGCAGAGGGGTTAGTGCGTCTGCCTCACAATACGAAGGTCCTGCAGTCCTGGGTTCAAATCCAGGCTCGGGATCTTTCTGTGTGGAGTTTGCATGTTCTCCCCGTGACTGCGTGGGTTCCCTCCGGGTACTCCGGCTTCCTCCCACCTCCAAAGACATGCACCTGGGGATAGGCCCCTCCCACTTCCAAAGACATGCACCTGGGGATAGGTTGATTGGCAACACTAAATTGGCCCTAGTGTGTGAATGTTGTCTGTCTATCTGTGTTGGCCCTGCGATGAGGTGGCGACTTGTCCAGGGTGTACCCCGCCTTCCGCCCGATTGTAGCTGAGATAGGCGCCAGCGCCCCCCGCGACCCCAAAAAGGGAATAAGCGGTAGAAAATGGATGGAATGCTACTTCAAGAAAATATGAATGTAAGTTCATAAAGTGTGAAAAGAAATGCACCAATGCAATATTCAGTGTTGACAGCTAGATTTTTTGTGGACATGTTCCATAAATATTGATGTTAAAGATTTCTTTTTTTGTGAAGAAATGTTTAGAATTAAGTTTATGAATCCAGATGGATCTCTATTACAATCCCCAAAGAGGGCACTTTAAGTTGATGATTACCTCTATGTGTAGAAATCTTTATTTATAATTGAATCAGTTGTTTATTTTTCAACAAGTTTTTAGTTATTTTTGTATATTTTATTTCCCCAAATAGTTTAAGACGTTGTCCACTACAAATGAGCAATATTTTGCACTGTTGTACAATTTAATGAATCAGAAACTGATGACATAGTGCTGTATTTGACTTCTTTATCTCTTTTTTTCAACCACAAATGCTTTGCTCTGATTAGGGGGTACTTGAATTAAAAAAAAATGTTCACAGGGGGTACATCACTGAAAAAAAGGTTGAGAACCACTGTTCTATACGGTATTTACTATCCACTACAGCAGAGGTCTTCAACCGGAGGTCTGTGCTTTTCTTTAATTAAACTTTACTTTTTACATATATTTTATTTATATTCCCCATGCGATTTTTCCACACACAAAATATTTTTAAATACACCCTAATGTAGGGCTGGGCGATACATCAAATATTCTCGATATATCGTGGGTTTGTCTCTGTGCGATATAGAAACTGACTACATTGTGATATTGGAGTATACGTTCTCACGCAGTTGCTTTTAGCTGCGGGCATTACACTACAGGCTCTTCTCACTCTTTCTTGTCTCTCCTTCTCACAGAGATATAAAACAAGCACACCTTCTTACATACGTCACATGCTGCCGTGCGTGAAACCTCATACGCCCTTGCCGAGCAGAGACGTATTGGAATGGGTAACATTAGCTGTGATGCTAGAGGTGCGGTGCGACAGGTAATACGAGAGAGAGAAGGTGTGAATCTGGTAAAAAATGAAGGCAAAATAATGAATTCCCAAGAAAAACAGCACGGGGTGCATCGTCTGGCGGTGGTTTGGTTTCAAGCGGGAAGATGTTGAACAGACAACTGTAATATGTCAAGTATGCATTGCTACAAAAAGTAGCATTACTGCTAATTTGTGGCATCATTTGAAATTTGCCCGCTAGAGGGTGAGGAGTGCTTGAAACTCCGCATGTCAACATCTCCGGCCGGTGCCACAGCCACAAAATTTCCAAACCGTTTCCACATGAACACAGTATGAAAAAAATAGTCAACAACAGAAGGAGATAACGTCCGCAGGAACCTACCACATAGCGAAGGACATACACTATTTGATGTCCTAGTATGCAGCTCATTTTTATTGGACAGTTATTGAAATATCTTGTGTGACATCATGCACAAAAATCATGCACTTTATTTGTTTTAAACTATTGTAGTGGCGTTCTGTACAAAAAGTGCACTTTAATTTAGTGTTGTTTTGATATGTCATCTTAGTGACATCATGCACAAAAGTGCACTCATAGCTTGTTTTAAAATGTCTCTGACAATCTTGCACTTTCTGTTTTGGAAATGACATGAATGTTTAATAACTGCTTAATTAATATAGTTTTGGTCAATTGACTTAGTTGTAATTTCCCTCTCTGCATGAAAGTTTAAAAGTAGCATATATTAGTGCAGTATGAAGAAGAATGTTTGAATGTAGACACATAGAATCATCATACTGCTGTCATTATATGCATCAAGTGTTCATTCAAGGCTAAGGCAAAATATGGAGATATATATTGTGGATCGCGATATGGCCGAAAAATATGGAGATATTAATAAAAGGTTATATCGCCCAGCCCTCCCCTGAAGTTGATTCAACACACTTTAGTGTTGTTCGAAAAAATATGCAGAGACATGGTTTCAGGTTTGCGATAAAAACATGAACATAGAGTCCAGTCCATAATGGATCTACAATAATAATGAGAGTCCAGTCCATAGTGGATCTAACATATTAGTGAGAGTCCAGTCCATAGTGGATTCAACATGAAAGTGAGAGTCCAGTCCATAGTGGATTTAACATGATAGTGAGAGTCCAGTCCATAGTGGATTTAACATAATAGTGAGAGTCCAGTCCATAGTGGATCTAACATAATAGTGAGAGTCCAGTCTATAGTGGATCTAACATAATATTGTGAGAGTCCAGTCCATACTGGATCAAACATAATAGTGACAGTCCAGTTCATAGTGGATCTAACATAATAGTGAGAGTCCAATCCATAGTGGATCTAACATATTAGTGTGAGAGTCCAGTCCATAGTGGATCCAACATAATAGTGAGAGTCCAGTCCATAGTGGATCTAACATAATAGTGTGAGAGTCCAGTCCATAGTGGATCTAACATAATAGTGTGAGAGTCCAGTCCATAGTGGATCTAACATAATAGTGAGAGTCCAGTCCATAGTGGATCTAACATAATAGTGAGAGTCCAGTCCATAGTAGATCTAACATAATAGTGAGAGTCCAGTCCATAGTGGATCTAACATAATAGTGAGAGTCCAGTCCATAGTGGATCTAACATAATAGTTTGAGAGTCCAGTCCATAGCGGATCTAACATAATAGTGAGAGTCCAGTCCATAGTGGATCTAACATAATAGTGAGAGTCCAGTCCATAGTGGATCCAACATAATAGTGAGAGTCCAGTCCATAGTGGATCCAGCATAATATTGTGAGAGTCCAGTCCATAGTGGATCTAACATAGTAGTGAGAGTCCAGTCCATAGTGGATCTAACATAATAGTTTGAGAGTCCAGTCCATAGTGGATCTAACATAATAGTGAGAGTCCAGTCCATAGTGGATCTAACATAATAGTGTGAGAGTCCAGTCAATAGTGGATCTAACATAATAGTGAGAGTCCAGTTCATAGTGGATCTAACATAATAGTGAGAGTCCAATCCATAGTGGATCCAACATAATAGTAAGAGTCCAGTCCATAGTGGGGCCAGCAGGAGACCATCCCTAGCAAAGACAGGTTAGCAGCGCAGAGACGTCCCCAATCGATGCACATGACGAGCGGTCTACTCCAGGTCCCGACTCTGGACAGCCAGCACACCCAAGGGAGAGGGGGGCGGAGTAGAAAAGAAAAGAAGCGGCAGATCAACTGATCTAAAAAGGGAGTCTATTTAAAGGCTAGAGTATACAAATGAGTTTTAAGGTGAGACTTAAATGCTTCTACTGAGGTAGCATCTCTAACTGTTACTGCTAGAACATTCCAGAGTACTGGAGCCCCAATAGAAAACGCTCTACAGCCCGCAGACTTTTTTTGGGGTTCTGGGAATCACAAATAAGCCGGAGTTCTTTGAAGGCAGATTTCTTGCCGGGACATATGGTACAATCCAATCTGCAAGATGGGGTGGAGCTAGACCGTACGTGTTTTCATACACTCTGTATACTAGCATAAACACTTTAATGGGTACTCAAATCTCTCTTTAAGATCCCAGATGTTCAGTAAGTGAACCTCCAAGTGGTAAAAGAATGCTGCATTTGAATATATTAGGATTGCACAATAATAAGGTACTTTTAGGATCGTTTTTCTACAGGTTGTGTCAAATTTCAAGTTGCTGGGTGATATCCATCACAAGGCGCCTGCTGGCTCTATCTCGAACTAGTAGGAGGGTGAATATACTTGAAATATAATATTTATTTAGTACTGATAAAGACTTATCGTGGGTGTAAATGTGGTCAAACAGCTGCTTCAAGTATGTCTCCTGCCCTGCACTTCATTCCCATTTGACAACTTAGTGTTTGGACACATCTTGATGTCTGTCACCTGTACATCCTGGGTCTGTTTAGAACCCGTAACCCCGGACGACGGAGTCTACTATCTTTCAATGCATTCTCATCTCACAAAGGCAAACCCAAACAACTCTCTGCAGCTGCTTCATCTCTATACATAAGCTGCAAACTGTATTTTTGGGGCATGTTTCTCTCTCGCTGAAGGACTGTGCCGCCTTATCTTGATCCCCAGTGGAAAGTTGGCCGACGGCACAAGGGGTCGGGGGGGCGGGGGGCGGGGGGAAGATGTGGAGAAAAGTTCGGAACAGGACAATGAGGTGAGGGGAAGAGTGGAACAGTGGGAGAAGGAAGGATTAAACTTTGTGAAATGCAACCTTTTGACAAGTTTGACTGGCTCGTCTGTGTAATTAGTCAAAGGGGGAGGGGGGGGGGGACTTCCTGCCAGCCCGATTTCATCTTCAAACTTCATCAGCGACTGCCTCTTAAAGTCCTACTGAAAGCCACTACTAGCGACCACACAGTCTGATAGTTTATATATCAATGATGAAATATTAACATTGCAACACATGCCAATACGGCCTTTTTAGTTGACTAAATTGCAATTTTACATTTTGCGCGAAGTATCCTGTTGAAAACGTCACGGTATGATGACGTGTATGCATGACGTCACTGATTGTAGCGGACATTTTGTTCCAGCCCCGATCCCAGCTAATGTATAAGTCATCTGCTTTAATCGCATAATTACACAGCATTCTGGACATCTGTGTTGCTGAATCTTTTGCAATTTGTTTAATTAATAATGGAGACGTCAAAGAAGAAAGATGTAGGTGGGAAGCGGTGTATTGCAGCCGCCTTTAGCAACACAAACACAGCCGGTGTTTCCTTGTCAATTGTTAGTTTTTCCTTTATTACCTCTTATGTCACTTATTTCACCCCATATTTGTTCCCACTACCGCACCTTAAGTTGGAGTCTTTAATCTTGTTATATGCAAATATAATGACAATAAAGTTCATTCTATTCTAGTGTTTGCTTTCCCGAAAGATGACGGTGAAGCTTTACTATGGAACAGAGTGGTCAAGAGAACATGGTTCCTTACCACATGTCAACCGGCAGGTTTCGGTGAGAAAATGGTGGTAATAAGTCGGCTCTTACCGTAGACATGAGCGGAGAGCTTGCGTTGTTCCTCGTGAACCTGTCAAAGAGGCAGCTGCGGACTCTCTTGCCTCCTCCGACCGGCTGCCCCCGAACGTGGGATGCTTCCACTGTGGAGGAGGGGGAAAAAAAAATCTCAGCCCGGCCTCAACGGCTGCCTTCGCTTCACCTCGTTGAGAAACGTGGCTTCCCTCAGAGACACTGGCGGTCACCACACGAGTAACACAATAAGCAGATACGGGATTTTCCAGAATTATCCTAGTAAATTTGTCTAATAACATCTGAATCGCTCTGCCGTCTAGTTTTTTTTCCCCCCCCTAGTCCTTCACTCTCACTTTTCTCATCCACAAATCTTTCATCATCGCTCAAATTAATGGGGAAATCGTCACTTTCTCGGTCCGAATCGCTCTCGCTGCTGGTGGCCATGATTGTAAACAATGTTCAGATGTGAGGAGCTCCACAACCCGTGACGTCACGCGCGCATCGTCTGCTACTTCCGGTACAGGCAAGGCTTTTTTATTAGCGACCAAAAGTTGCCAACTTTATCGTGGATGTTCTCTACTAAATCCTTTCAACAAAAATATGGCAATATCACAAAATGATGAAGTATGACACATAGAATGGAGCTGCTATCCCCGTTTAAATAAGAACATCTCATTTCAGTAGGCCTTTAAATGTACGGATGGAGTCACATGCTGACTGAGTGACTCTGGAGTTTATAGAACCGAGGTATAACAAAAATCTGCATGAATGTAACTGTAGCTTCTACGAACATAATACACAGTGTTGTGTAGCTTTAACTAATTGCATTAGCCAAGGTTTGACATTACAGCGTTTTATTGGATTATTTCTATGCATTTTGTTGTTCTAATAGTCATATCACATGTTTGCATTTGTTGTCACAAGGCAGAGTTCATAGGGCCCAATCAGAACTGCCCCTAAAGACATCACGAAGTACAGTCGTGCTGGTAGGTTTACATACCCTGGGAGGATTGATGACTTCTCGGCCATTCTTCAGAGAATATGAATGATTACACAAAAACCTTTCTTCCACTCGTGCTTCATGGTTGTGTGAAGCTATTTATTGGCAGAAGAAAACCATTTTGCGCAAATGTCACAAAGTATCCCGCTTACATTACACCAAACAGCACAGAGACAGGCCTCAAAACTTCTGGAACAAAGTCATTTGGAGCGATGAGATCAGAATGGAACTTTCCGGCCACTCGACCATGCAGCCCATACGGCCATAAATATGTGCAACAAAGAACAGCGCGGAGCAGACGTGGAAATGGAAGTGGTCAATTGTGTGCGGAGGAGCAACATAATCCCTGTGATGTAGAGAACCCTGTTATTAGGAGGCTTGTGGTTCTAGCCTTTTTTGGGGGGTTGCAGTGAAGTCAACACACATTCTAGCTGGAAGAGAATGCAGGAAACAGAGCCCTGACCTTTGCCTACAGAGCTGGAAAGCAGAGGCAGGTGAGGAAGTGATCGCAGAATTTTAGAATTAAAAAAATAAAAGTTTTCCCATCATGCAGCTGCACCGACATAGTCCGCTCTCATGCACTGCTATGATGTCATCGGTGACTTTTTGCCATTCGTAATGTTTTAACACATGTAGTGAAGTGAAGTGAATTATATTTATATAGCGCTTTTCTCTAGTGACTCAAAGCGCTTTACATATTGAAACCCATTATCTAAGTTGCATTTAAAGCAGTGTGGGTGGACATGGGTGTTAAACTCTGGCCCGCGGGCCGAATTTGGCCCGCCATGTAATATCTTTTGGCCCGTGAGGCAATATCAAATGAACATTAGAGCTGGCTTGCCAGTATTATACAGTGACTGTGTCGCTGCAACACCGCATTCACCGCTAATATTCATACTTGCCAACCCTCCCAATTTTCCCGGGAGACTTCCGAAGTTCAGTGCCCCTCCCGAAAATCTCCCTGGGCAACCATTCCCCCGAATATCTCCCGATTTCCACCCGGACAACATTATTGGGGGCCGTGCCTTACAGGCCTGCCTTTAACGTTCTGTAAAACCTGTCGTCACGTCCGCTTATCCTCCATACAAACAGCTTCATGATGTAAGCGGCTTATACACACTCATAAGTGAATGCCATGCATACTTGGTCAACACCCACACAGGTGGCTGTATAAACCACTTTTACACTGTTACAAATATGTGCCACACTGTGAACCCACACCAAACGGTGAGGGCGGTATAGCTCGGTTGGTAGAGCAGCCGTGCCAGCAACTTGAGGGTTGCAGGTTCGATCCCTGCTTCCGCCACCCTAGTCACTGCCGTTGTGTCCTTGGGCAAGACACTTTACCCACCTGCTCCCAGTGCCACCCACACTGGTTTGAATGTAAAAATTAGATATTGGGTTTCACTATGTAAAGCGCTTTGAGTCACTAGAGAAAAAGTGCTATATAAATATAATTCACTTCACAAACAAGAATGACAAACACATTTCGGGAGAACATCCGTACACAACAGAACAAATACCCAGAACCCCTTGCAGCACTAACTCTTCCGGGACACTACAATACAGGCTACCACCTAAAACAGGGGTAGAGAACCTATGGTTCTAGAGCCAGATGTGGTTCTTTTGATGACTGCATCTGGCTCTTGGATAAATCTGAGCTAACACTGCTTAACACAATAAGTAATGACTAATTCCACTTGTAATCAAAGTGTTAAAAATAACGTTGAAAATATTAAACATGCTCATGCATTTGAATCCATCCATCCTTTTTCTACCGCACCTTATTTATTATTATTTTTTTTAGTGCTTGCCCCCCTGGGGGTTCTTCAGACCACCAAGCACTGACATGAAAGCCTGTTTCAGGGTTACGATATTTTTTTATTTTTCAATAAGTCTCTCAGTTGCTTTCCAGCAATTGTCTTTTCCTCTTTCGTTCTCGGTCGCACTCTGGCTCCAGCTCCAACCCCGTCTCTCCTCCTGGCTGCTGCTTATAACAGAGCGACAGGTGATTAGATAACAAGGCCCAGGTGGGCCATCTACGCACCTGTCGCTGATTTCGAGGCCGGTCCTGGCACATCCCGCTTTGCTGCAGGCCCACAGGCCACGCCCCCTCCACAGTTAGCTTCAGAATATCAATGTTATTACAAAGAATAAGAGACCTATTATACTTTAGTAATGTTACTTAAAAATGCATGCGTTTAGTTGTGTTCAGTGTTGAAAAAAAAGTTGAAAATGACAAACACATTAAAATATTCGGATTCTTGGCTCTCTCAGCCAAAAAGGTTCCCGACCCCTGACCTAAAAGGTTAATTTGTTCAACCTTGGCCCGCGGCTTTGTTCAGTTTTACATTTTGGCCCACTCTGTATTTGAGTTTGACAGCCCTCTTTTAACACATGAAAACACATCACTTCACAACGAGCAAACTCGGGATTCTTTACTGTACAATCGTGGCATCGCTTAAATTCAACCACTACTACCCGGATAACCCCCCTCACCCCCCCACCATTTCCTGCAGTCATTGTAGTGAGTCATGTAGAAAAACACGACCCAAATGTAATGCGGCAGGGATTTAATGTCGGCCTCTGCTGATGATTAGCTTGTAGAGACAACTGTGTTATCACAGACAGCTCTGGTAATTGCAAAGATAGGCTGACATGTTTTGAGAATTTGCGTGCGTGCGTGCGTGCGTGCGTGCGAGTGTGTGTGTGTGTGTGCGTGTGTGTGTGTGTGTGTGTGTGTGTGTGTCTGCGGGTTTGGGGGGGAGGGATTTTGATGAGAATTAGACTTGCATGACCACTAACTTTGCCAACACCATGCGTGTGGTTTTGTTCTCATGTGAATTTGTAAGGATTTAGCACGAAAAAAGTCATGCACTGTAATTGAAAACAGGCCCTATTATCTTTTTTTTTTAGCTACATTAAAAGCTTATATCTCTATATTAAAATATGAATTGAGAGTGACAAGCAGTAGAAAATGCATGGGTGGATGTTATTTAAACAAATAGCTGGATTGGAGTAGTCTACGTTTCTGTGCAATAGTCCAGCTAGGACTTTTATTAATATCTCGATATTTTTATGCCATGTCACGATACAGCATATATATCTCCATATTTTGCCTCAGCCTTGAATGAACCCTTGATGCATATAATCACAGCAGTATGATGATTCTATGTGTCTACATTCAAACATTCTTCTTCATACTCAACCAATCAATGTTTATTTATATAGCCCCAAATCACAAATGTCTCAAAGGACTGCACAAATCATTACGACTACAACATCCTCGGAAGAACCCACAAAAGGGCAAGGAAAACTCACACCCAGTGGGCAGGGAGAATTCACATCCAGTGGGACGCCAGTGACAATGCTGACTATGAGAAACCTTGGAGAGGACCTCAGATGTGGGCACCCCCTCTAGGGGACCGAAAGCAATGGATGTGGAGCGGGTCTAACATGATACTGTGAAAGTTCAATCCATAGTGGCTCCAACACAGCCGCGAGAGTTCAGTTCAAGCGGATCCAAGACAGCAGCGAGAGTCCCGTCCACAGGAAACCATCCCAAGCGGAGGCGGATCAGCAGCGTAGAGATGTCCCCAACCGATACACAGGCGAGCGGTCCATCCTGGGTCTCGACTCTGGACAGCCAGTACTTCATCCATGGTCATCGGACCGGACCCCCTCCACAAGGGAGGGGGGGGGACATAGGAGAAAGAGGAAAAGAAGCAGCAGATCAACTGGTCTAAAAAGGGAGTCTATTTAAAGGCTAGCGTATACAGATGAGTTTTAAGGTGAGACTTAAATGCTTCTACTGAGGTGGCATCTCGAACTGTTACTGCTAGAACATTCCAGAGTACTGGAGCCCGAACGGAAAACGCTCTATAGCCTACAGACTTTTCTTGGGCTTTAGGAATCACTAATAAGCCGGAGTCTTTTGAAGGCAGATTTCTTGCCGGGACATATGGTACAATACAATCTGCAAGACAGGCTGGAGCTAGACAATGTAGTATTTTATACGTAATTATCCATCCATCCATCCATTTCCTACCGCTTATTCCCTTTTGGGGTCTTGGGGGGCGCTGGGGCCTATCTCAGCTACAACCGGGTGTTAAAGTCACATCACTGCATTAATATATGCTACTTTTAAACTTTCATGCAGAGAGGGAAATCACAACTAAGTCAATTGACCAAAACCGTATTAATTAAACAGTTATTAAACATTCATGTCATTTCCAAAACAGAAAGTGCAAAATTGTCAGAGACATTTTAAAACAAGCTATGAGTGCACTTTTGTGCATGATGTCACTAAGATGACATATCAAAACAACACTCAATTAAAGT
This sequence comes from Nerophis ophidion, assembly GCF_033978795.1. Taxonomy (NCBI): domain Eukaryota; kingdom Metazoa; phylum Chordata; class Actinopteri; order Syngnathiformes; family Syngnathidae; genus Nerophis; species Nerophis ophidion. The sequence continues at coordinate 78,063,467 of NC_084616.1, forward strand.
GCACTTTTTGTACAGAACACCACTACAATAGTTTAAAGTGCACTTTTGTGCATGATGTCACACAAGATATTTCAATAAGTGTCAAATAAAAATGAGCTGCATAATAGGACATCAAATAGAGTATGTCCTTCACTTCCTGCGGACGTTATCTCCTTCTCTTGTGACTATTTTTTTTCATACGGTGTTGATGTGGAAACGGTTGCTTCGGCATTTTGTTGGTGTGGCACCGGCCGGAGATGTTGACATGCGGAGTTTCAAGCCCTCCTTATTCTCTAGCGGGTGACTTTTCAAATGATGCTACATTAGCAGTGCTGCTACTTTTTGTAACAACGCTTTTGCCGCGTACTTGTTCAATATCCTCCCGCTTGAACCCAAACCACCGCCAGACAATTAATTATTCCTTCATTTGTTACCAGATTTGCACCTTCTCTCTTTCGTATTACCACCCGCACCACACCGTTAGCATCACGGCTCAGGTTACCATGTCGCTACCAGTCTGCACACGTGACGTATGGAAGAAGGTGCTCTTGTTTTAAGTCTCTGTGAGAAGGAGAGACCAGAAAGACTGGGAAATACATGCAGTGTAATGCCCGCAGCTAAAAGCAACTGCGTGAGAACGTATACTCCAATATCACAATATAGTCGGTTTCTATATCGCACCGAGACAAACCCGCGATATATCAAGTGTATCAATATATCGCTCAGCCCCGTGTTTTTTGACTATTTCGGCGCCATGTGTTCAAATTGACCTAACAATGCTACGTGACTACATACAGGCATGTGAAATGTTTACGAAAACGCGGAAATTTGTATTTTTAAATATTCATTTTTGCGTGAAAATATCACTTCAGCATTTCAAAAAAACAGTAAAGGATATAAACTAAATTTGTTGAACGCTGCCCTAATCCGCAAAAACACGCCATATAATGTGGCAGGACGGCGAGACGATCGGAGGTACCAAAAAAAGCCCGCTAATTAGCATAGTTAGCATCATGTAGCTAGCTCACTTGTCGTCGCCTGCGTTCGTTCTCCGAGCCACAGCTGTCTACTTTGCTGCTTAACATGTGGAGAATTACAATCCGAACACTGTTCGTTCCGAACCATTTGTAGTTCTGGAGTAGGAGGTAAACAGAGGTCAAAACCCCGGAAGTATATGACCTGGAAAAGACATGCATTTCCGGAAGCCCACGTGTCCCGGGACGCAGATTTTTTTGATGACCTTTTTTGTGTTTTTCTGGTCAAATTGTAAATATTAAATTCTCCTCTGTGTTTTAGGCATTGTCACAATAGTAACAAAACATTGTTTATGGTCATTTCATGTACATTGTGGACGGCGTCTTTGCTCCACAGTAAGTCTTTGCTGTCGTCCAGCATTCTATTTTTGTTTACTTTGTAGCCAGTTCAGTTTTATTTTTGTTCTACATGGCCTTCCCTAAGCTTCAATGCCTTTTCTTAGGGGCACTCACCTTTAGTTTTTTTTGGTTTAAGCATTAGACTTCTTTTTACCTGCACCCTGCCTCCCGCTATTTCCAGCATCTACAAAGCAATTAGCTACCGGCTGCCACCTGCTGATAAGGAAGAGTATTACACGGTTACTCTGCCGAGTAACAACACATCACTTGCAGACTATAATTACTGGTTTGCAAAAAATGTATTTAACCCAAATACCGTAGGTGAAATGAGATATAATCCCACAGCACACCAGACTGTATCTGGTTGAAAAACACAGGCTTTTCTATACTGTCTCTAACTTGACAAGGCTATACTTTATTAATGTTCATACCTACCGCAGCTGTTACGTTATCTTTGGCAGCAGTAAATCGTTTGTGTGACTCATTTGACAACTCATGTGTCACCACTTTGTCTGGAAGAAGACCCAAACTGTTACTCTTATATTAAAGAAGTGTGGTTGGGATGTTTCAGAACAACCCACTAAGCACCAACACTCATGCCATGGAGTCAAAAAAATGTCAGCAGTGAAGCCAGCTTTACATCATAAATAGGGCGGGAGGGGGATAGTTGTCACACTCATATCTGCCATTTCTGTCAATACTTGGACTAAGGGGTGGTTGTTTTCCCGAGATGTAAGTGAACTTGGACCGGAGATGACTTGAAGGTAAAGACATCTTTTATTTTCTAACACAAACTACAAAAAAAAGGAATAAACAAAAGGCGCTCACAAGGAGGTGCAAACACTTGGCTACGAAATAAAAGACTAGCACAAAGGCATAAAAACAAAAAATCTTCCTTTGGAACGGAACGAGAACGGGACATGTATCATTGGCATGGATTTACAAGGTGCGTGGCAGGTGATCGAGGGTGTGAAGGAGGTGATGTTGCCAGGATGAACAATAGAAACAGACAGGCTTAAATAATACTGTGGTGATTAGTGAAAACATGCGTGAGACATGAGGACAAGGTGAAAACTAATGAGTTGCTATGGTAACAAAACAAACCAGGAAGTGCAAAAATAGGAACTGATTGTCCAAAAAACAAAACCGAACATGACCAATACAAAACAGGATCCCATAGACGTGACAAATTCTCAGATTGCGGTATTGAGATTTATGAGAGCTCACCTTTATAGTCTTCTCTGGAGACATAGAGCTGAACCTGACTTTAAATGACCTTTTTTGTGTTTTTTTCAGTCAAATTGTAAATATTAAATTATCCCCTGTGTGTTAGGCATTGACACAATTGTAACAAAACAATTGTTACCCTCACAAAGTATAAGAAGAAAGCTATAGTTCGGATCAGCGTTTTTTTTAAGCATAGGGCCGCCCAAAAGTATACGTTTCTTAGCTGTGGTTCGTATGGGCCACAGTGGTACTCATTTGGAATACACTTTTCCCCCATTTGTGGCAATAATGACAATATCGAACAAACATAAGAAGTCTAGAGGTGAAGTCATAGAGATGTTTCTTAAGCGCAAAAAATAAGACTAAAGTAGTGAAGCTGTATTTTCATGTGCACTTTAATTTTATCGACAGTTTAGATAAGAAACATATATATATTATTATTTAGTTATTTTTTTAGCATAAATTATTTGAAGTAGTTTTATTTCGTCAGTTATTTAATAGTCCGTTCTTTTGCAGTATCATTTGACAAGTTGGTTGACCTGTTAAAGTGTATTTAGTGACAGTGGTTTTCTGAAGTGTTCCTGAGCCCATGTGGTGATATCCTTTAGAGATTGATGTCGGTTTATGATACAGTGCCGTCTGAGGGATGGAAGGTCACGGTTATTCAATGTTGGTTTCCGGCCATGCCGCTTACGTGGAGTGATTTCTCCAGATTCTCTGAACCTTTTGATGATATTATGGAGCGTAGATGTTGAAATCCCTAAATTTCTTGCAATTGCACTTTGAGAAAGTTTGTTCTTAAACTGTTTGACTATTTGCTCACGCAGTTGTGGACAAAGGGGTGTACCTCGCCCCATCCTTTCTTGTGAAAGACTGAGCATTTTTTGGGAAGCTGTTTTTATAGCCAATCATGGCACCCACCTGTTCCCAATTAGCCTGCACACCTGTGGGATGTTCCACATAAGTGTTTGATGAGCATTCCTCAACTTTATCAGTACTTATTGCCACCTTTCCCAACTTCTTTGTCACGTGTTGCTAGCATCTAATTCTAATGTTACTGACAATTTGAAAAAAAAAAATGTTTATCAGTTTGAACATCAAATATGTTGTCTTTGTAGCATATTCAACTGAATATGGCTTGAAAAGGATTTGCAAATAATTGTATTCCGTTTTTTTTTTCACTTGTAACACAATTTCCCAACTCATATGGAAACGGGGTTTGTAGAAGGATCATCATATTGCAAGCCAACACCTTAATCCTTAATTTCATGGAGGGATAACTCTTGAAAGATACTTTGACGATAAGCAATTCAATACAATTTGGCAAAAGGAGCGACAATGGCCCCCTTCTACACTTTATTGTGTTGTTCTTAGAATGTTTGCTTAAATAGTTACTAACAAAACCTGAAAGGGAGACAAGTCGCCACAAGTGTGTGCGCTGCTTTTTTTTGTGTTTAAATGTGTAAATGCTGTCATCAGAAGCATCAACAGCCAAGATGTTTACATTGTTAATCCCAGCTCTTGTCTTCCTGTTGTGTTTATTGACACCGTGCTTATTTGGTAGTCCCTGTTTGCTGAGGGTTGTGTTTGAACGCCGGTGTGCTTTTGTGCGTGTGGCCGTCCTCATGCATGCAGGAACATGTGTGCATTCTTCTTTTTCAGACCTCCATCTGCACGCCGGCTATTGCCATATTTGTGTTTATGTGTGCGCTGACCCCCGGCTCCGTGACGCAGAATTGTGTTCCGCTCGGCCCGTTTAAGCTCCACCTCAGGGACCCATGTGACCCGCGGCGTGTTTCGGCCTTCCTCTCAGCTGCTCGGACGCGGAACGTAGTGTGGGAACAAGAGTCCAACATGTGCGGAGCTGTGGAAAAACACCTCTTTCTTTGCTGGCCTCACATGTAGGAAAGCACCAATACGGGTTCCTCTAAGTCCCGGTCCTAAGTTCTTCATCCATACGTGTTGGTTTTGCTGAGCGGTGGCCTTGAAGTCCTGCCGTGTTGTTCTGTTCTCAAGGAGTCCACCTTGACCTGCTTGTTAGTCATGCCAGGTGCGTTTTGAAGGGAGGCCAGGTCACTTGCAATGCTGACATTAAGTCCTGCCGAAAAAAAGACAGAAGAACTATTTCACTCTCAGGGTCGTTTCAACTTAAAGGCACAGCTGGGAATTATTTGCATTGTCTAAAAAAAACCGATGTACCTCTGCCAAGAAGGTTGCGTTTTTCTTTTTTTTACCATCAGGACGTTTGTCAGGATGTTTTTTTTTTTTTAAAGTCACTTTACTGTATGCATCCATCTTCTTCTGCCTATCCGAGCTTGGGTCGCGGGGGCAGCAGCCTAAGCAGGGACGCCCAGACTTCCCTCTCCCCAGCCAGTTGGTCCGGCTCCTCCTGGGGGATCCCGAGGCATTCGCAGGCCAGCCAGGAGACATAGTCTTCCCATCCTGGGTCTTCCCCGTGGCCTCCAACCGGTCGGACGTGCACGAAATATCTAAACATATTTTAACTAACAAAGACTTAATTTAGAATTATTTGGTTAGGGGTAGTGTTACTGGTTGTATAATAAGGCCATGCAGAATAAGGCATTAATAAGTACTTATTAATGACTAATTAAGAGCCAATATGTTAATAATTTGCATGTTTATCAGGAACTAATTAATAGTGACTATGTTCCCCATACTAAAGAGTTACCAATAAGGGTTTCGGGCACGTCCGACCGGTAGGAGGCCACGGGGAAGACCCAGGACACGTTGGGAAGACTATGTCTCCCGGCTGGCCTGGGAACGCCTCAGGATGCCCCGGGAGGACCTGGACCAAGTGGCTGGGGAGAGGGAAGTCTGGGCTTCCCTGCTTAGGCTGCTGCCCCCGCAACTCGACCTCGGATAAGCGGAAAAAGATGGCTGGATGGACAATAAATAAATCCATTATCGACATTTACTAATCGATTTTGTAAGTGTTCATTTACGAAGTGCGATGCATGTAAAAATAGATTATTTCCCCCTCCTCCTTATTTATATTGGAGTATTTAGAAAAGGAGAGTTCCTCTGCCAGATGTCTCAGTAAAAAAAATCCTATTGCGTTACTTAGATTATGATTTGAGTTGCTACTTTGGCAAAATGACTGGTCCCCAACCGGGTCCCCCGTCACAGTCCTTGCTTTGGTGGGCCCGCCTTGGGTCTAATGGCCTCGCCATTCCTTCAACTCCTCGGGGACGGCCAATCAAAGCACACTGATGAAAGCTGCGCCAAATCAGCAGTGAGAGCCCAGGCCGGCCGTGAACCCACCACCTCCCCACCTCCCCACCGGCTTTCATCAACGCCGTTGCCATGACGAAGGGGAGCTGGGACGTGAACAGACTGCTGTGAAGTTTGGACTCGCAATAAGATCCCCGGGCGGGAATTTCCTTGATGATGGCGAGGACAGATGTGCCCGAGCACATGGCAGATGACAGACACTGCACATAACGCCACGCATCGACAAGAGATGATGTCCATAAAGCACCAATCCACGCCACATGCAACCCCAGTAGTCGCCTTAACGCCTGCAATAAACTTCCTGACAGTCGCCAAATGTGCGTTTATGATCAGTGCCGTGTCCAAAAAAAACAGCTGCAAGCCACCTGCCAATGAAGGATAGAAACACCGTGTTGAGTCAAAAATGTTCAAGTTCGATGATTTGGTAAAATTGTAAACGGCTACAATTCCTATAAGTCTGGGCTTCCCTGCTTAGGCTGCTGCCCCCGCGACCCGACCTCAGGTAACCAGAAGAAGATGACTAGATGGATGGATGAGAGCAACTCCATTTAACATAACATATTTCCTTGAATTGCCACCGGGGCGATAATTAATTTAAAACCTCTAACCAAAGGCATCCGGTAAATTTAGGCTTGCGCTTAAAAATTTGAGTGTGATGTAAGGATGTCATCATGAAAAGCACATTTAATTAAAAAAAACGTTATTATGGTCTTACCTTTACTTATAAATGAAGTCCATGCGCAGCTCCTTCTGAACAAAAGCATCGATAACTTGTTTATAGAAGTCTTCCTTATCTTTCTTCAGTTTTAAAAGTCTCTCTGTCTCGATGGAGATCTTCCTTTATTACCTCCTGCTTCCATTGAAAGTCCAGTTTAGAAAACCGTTATACTTTAGATATGTAATCCTCCATGTTAAAAGTGCTCACTCTTGCTGCTTGTTGTCACTTCTTCTGCAGCCGAGTAGTCGCAAGAAGGATCACTAGCGCCCTCTACCACCAGGAGGCGGGAGTCATTTAATGACTCATATTTGACACACACAGCTACGGTATATAAATAAAACTTAGCTGCTTACTGTTCTTTTTAGCATATTCAATAGCTTGGACCTTAAATCCTACTGAATAGCTCTTAATCTTCTTCCCTTTGTGCGATTTCAAATGATTGAAATCCGCCTCCTCCATTTTGAAAATGATGACAGGTGAAGTGTCACTCGTGACGTGACGAGTTTGACCCGGTGGAAATTCTAGTCAGGCGCATACTATATACCCGGCGGCAATTCAAGGAAATACTGTAACCCTCATTCAGGCCTAGGCCCCAACATCCACGTATGATGACAGTGAGGTGGAGTATTTTTACAAGGAAGTACAAGCAGTCCTCGATACTCTAAAGAACATCCCTGGATCGTCTGTGGTGCCAACGAGCCTCCGGGTTTATGGGATAGTTGAGGTCTGGTCAGGCAAATAATAAAGTGCTACCAGATCTACCACTCCAGCAATGTCAAAAGGCAAATGTTGCGTTCCATTCCGTAGAACAACTTTTGCCCGGACTGCCTTTTCAATAAAAGGACCACAAGTATGGAACTCTTTACCTGACACTTTGGAAAATATACCTGCATTTGTCACTTTCAAAAAACTAACAAAATTATGGCGAGTTGAGCAACAATCGTGTTCCCATGTTTAGTGTTTACTATCCATCCATCCATTTTCTACCGCGTACTCCCTTTGGGGTCGTGGGGGGCGCTGGTGCCTATCTCAGCTACAATCGGGCGGAAGGCGGCTTACACCTGGGACAAGTCGCCACCTCATCACAGGGCCAACACAGACAGACAACATTCACACACTAGGGACCATTTAGTGTTGCCAATTAACCTATCCCCAGGTGCATGTCTTTGGAGGTGGGAGGGGCCTATCCCCAGGTGCATGTCTTTGGAGGTGGGAGGGGCCTATCCCCAGGTGTATGTCTTTGGAGGTGGGAGGGGCCTATCCCCAGGTGTATGTCTTTGGAGGTGGGAGGGGCCTATCCCCAGGTGTATGTCTTTGGAGGCGGGAGGGGCCTATCCCCAGGTGTATGTCTTTGGAGGTGGGAGGAGCCTATCCCCAGGTGCATGTCTTTGGAGGTGGGAGGGGCCTATCCCCAGGTGCATGTCTTTGGAGGTGGGAGGGGCCTATCCCCAGGTGCATGTCTTTGGAAGTGGGAGGGGCCTATCCCCAGGTGTATGTCTTTGGAGGTGGGAGGGGCCTATCCCCAGGTGTATGTCTTTGGAGGTGGGAGGGGCCTATCCCCAGGTGTATGTCTTTGGAGGTGGGAGGGGCCTATCCCCAGGTGTATGTCTTTGGAGGTGGGAGGAGCCTATCCCCAGGTGCATGTCTTTGGAGGTGGGAGGGGCCTATCCCCAGGTGTATGTCTTTGGAGGTGGGAGGGGCCTATCCCCAGGTGTATGTTTTTGGAGGTGGGATGGGCCTATCCCCAGGTGCATGTCTTTGGAGGTGGGAGGAGCCTATCCCCAGGTGCATGTCTTTGGAGGTGGGAGGGGCCTATCCCCAGGTGCATGTTTTTGGAGGTGGGATGGGCCTATCCCCAGGTGCATGTTTTCGGAGGTGGGAGGAAGCCGGAGTACCCACACGGTCACGGGAAGTGTCACACCTATGGATCATGTTTTGTTTTGGTCATATTCGGTTTGGTTTTTTGGACATTTGGTTCTGTCTTTTCATTTCCTGGTTTGTTTTTGTTACCATAGCGACTCATTAGTTTTCCCTTAGTCACGCCCCGATCATCAGCCTCTCACACCTGTTTCTAGTTACCACGGCCACTATTTATGTCACTTGCTTTCTGTTTATCGTTCTGGGATTTTTGCATTCTGCCTCATGCCTTCATTTCCAGTCCAAAGATCCATGCCTTGCCACGCTGCTAAACCTTTGGACCACGCCACGTAAGATCCATGTAGTCTTTCGCCTAAGTGCTGTTTTTTGCTTTATTGAGTATCTTTGTTAGCATCTTTTGTTTATTTATAGTTAGCCATGACATTGTGCTGTTTTTGTTAACGTTTTAGCATAGGTTATTATCCGCCATCGAGCGTGCTTTTTATTTTGCCTTTTGTATTTTAATAACAAATAAAAATGTACCTCCATTCATGCCTGACTCGTCCCACATCATCCTTGCATGGAGGAAGCACAAACATCCACAGTTCCGGCATGACCGGGACAACATGCAAACTCCACACAGAAAGATCCCAAGCCTGAGATTGAACCCGGTCTACTCCGGACCTTCATGTTGTGAGGCAGACGCACTAACCACTCTTCCACCGTGAAGCTCCTTAGTGTTTACTAATTTTTATTAATTGTTTATTAATCCATCCATCTTCTTCCGCTTATCCGAGGTCGGGTCGCGGGGGCAACAGCCTAAGCAGAGAAACCCAGACTTCCCTCTCCCCAGCCACTTCGTCTAGCTCCTCCCGGGGGATCCCGAGGCGTTCCCAGGCCAGCCGGGAGACATAGTCTTCCCAACGTGTCCTGGGTCTTCCCCGTGGCCTCCTACCGGTTGGACGTGCCCTAAACACCTCCCTAGGGAGGCGTTCGGGTGGCATCCTGACCAGATGCCCGAACCACCAAAATATAAATGTTCATCTTTTTCTTAAAATTTGACAATCGGAATCTCTTTTTTTCTTCAGAGATTTTTCAGGTTCGCCCACTTAAGAATCACACACACTCTGCCTTTCCTCATCCCGTCACCAGTCAGGACTCGGCCTGTGCACATTCACGGCCTCACAGACCCTCGGAAATTCTAAAACCCCCAAAAAGTGCTTTAAGGTTGCGCCCCCTGTTATACATGAAAACCTTGTATGCCCCCCCCTTTTTTTTTGTTCATTTTGACTTTCGTTACCACTTTTTGTGTCACCAAACAGCCAATAAAGTATATTTTCTCCACTTGCTGTCAAAATGATCCTTCAGAACACCTCTACTACTTACTTTATTTTTTATTTATTTCGGCAATCTTCACATAAAACAAAGAACAACAACAAAAAAATAAAAAAACAAAACACTCATTTGAGCAATGATTGAGCCGAAAGGGTGTAGGTTGAAGCAACGCTTATATAAACCTAGCCCATCACAACAAGAACAAGGTTCAAAATATATCAAATCTAAAACATGCTTCACTTATATTACTTTTTTTTTTAAACAATATATAAGCAACATATATGTAGCACACATCTCATATACATAGTTTAACATTTAAATCAAACATATACATTTGTACACTTATATATATTATATATACACAATTTATTCAAATTCCATATAAAGTGGTAATATATACATATTAATACAACCTATATGTATAATTATGAAATGATAAATTGTATTTATATACAGATTATATATTATTGTCTTTCTAAAACAATGTTTGCTCTTCTTATATTTACTAATGATAAATGATTTAAAAAGCTTTTTAAACTGGTTTATGTTGGTGCTGTGTTTTATTTCATCCTTTAAACAGTTCCATATTTGAACCCCTGCTATTGTTAGACTCATTCGTTTCTGCATTGTTCTACAATATTGGATCTTAAAAAGTAGTTCTCCTCTTAAATTATAATTCCCTTCTCTTTGTAAAAATCTTCTCTGTTGGAAGTAAATCTTTACTTGCTTTATAAATCATTTGGGCAGTCTTGAGTTGGATGAGATCTGGTAGTTTTAAATCACATGTTTTTAGAAATAAAAATAAACTTTGCATTACACTTTTTTTTTTTTGCTCTGAAACATTTGTTTTTTGTCCGACACAAACATTTGAAGCATGCACAGACCAGTGCCTACTATCCATTAGCCAGGCTCCGTCTGGATTTGACGGATCAAAGAGCTTGTGAAGAAGAAGAGGAAGAGGAGTAGGAGGAAAGAAAACAAATGGACAGAGAGGAAGATGACAGAGAGCTGAAGAGAGGATAATGGGAGACAGAATTTGAGTGTAGGGCAAAGTAAACATCACTCGGTGCTGAATTCTGGTGGTCATTGGAAGTGGAGAGAGAAACCACTTAAGTGTCTATTTTTCTATGTATTTGCTCATAGTGAATTATATTTTATATAGCGCTTTTCTCTAGTGACTCAAAGCGCTTTACATAGTGAAACCCAATATCTAAGTAACATTTAAAGCAGTGTGGGTGGCACTGGGAGCAGGTGGGTAAAGTGTCTTGCCCAAGGACACAACGGCAGCGACTAGGATGGCGGAAGCGGGAATCGAACCTGCAACCCTCAAGTTGCTGGCACGGCCGCTCTACCAACCGAGCTATGCCGCCCCTTGTCACGACACGCCAGCCAGGCTGTGACAGTGATGGACACATGTGACAGTGATGGACACATGTGATAGTGATGGACACATGTGGCAGTGATGGACACGTGACAGTGATGGACACATGTGACAGTGATGGACACATGTGACAGTGATGGACACATGTGACAGTGATGGACACATGTGACAGTGATGGACACATGTGACAGTGATGGACACATGTGACAGTGATGGACACATGTGACAGTGATGGACACATGTGACAGTGATGGACACATGTGACAGTGATGGACACATGTGACAGTGATGGACACATGTGACAGTGGTGGACACATGTGACAGTGATGGACACATGTGACAGTGATGGACACATGTGACAGTGATGGACACATGTGACAGTGATGGACACATGTGACAGTGATGGACACATGCGACAGTGATGGACACATGTGATAGTGATGGACACATGTGACAGTGATGGACACATGTGACAGTGATGGACACATGTGATAGTGATGGACACATGTGACAGTGATGGACACATGTGACAGTGATGGACACATGTGACAGTGATGGACATGTGACAGTGATGGACACATGTGACAGTGATGGACACATGTGACAGTGATGGACACATGTGACAGTGATGGACACATGTGACAGTGATGGACACATGTGACAGTGATGGACACATGTGATAGTGATGGACACATGTGACAGTGATGGACACGTGACAGTGATGGACACATGTGACAGTGATGGACACATGTGACAGTGATGGACACATGTGACAGTGATGGACACATGTGACAGTGATGGACACATGTGACAGTGATGGACACATGTGACAGTGATGGACACATGTGACAGTGATGGACACATGTGACAGTGATGGACACATGTGACAGTGATGGACACATGTGACAGTGATGGACACATGTGACAGTGATGGACACATGTGATAGTGATGGACACATGTGATAGTGATGGACACATGTGACAGTGATGGACACATGTGACAGTGATGGACACATGTGACAGTGATGGACACATGTGACAGTGATGGACACATGTGACAGTGATGGACACATGTGATAGTGATGGACACATGTGACAGTGATGGACACATGTGACAGTGATGGACACATGTGACAGTGATGGACACATGTGACAGTGATGGACACATGTGACAGTGATGGACACATGTGACAGTGATGGACACATGTGACAGTGATGGACACATGTGACAGTGATGGACACATGTGACAGTGATGGACACATGTGACAGTGGTGGACACATGTGACAGTGGTGGACACATGTGACAGTGGTGGACACATGTGACAGTGATGGACACATGTGACAGTGATGGACACATGTGACAGTGGTGGACACATGTGACAGTGGTGGACACATGTGACAGTGATGGACACATGTGACAGTGATGGACACATGTGACAGTGATGGACACATGTGACAGTGATGGACACATGTGACAGTGATGGACACATGTGACAGTGATGGACATGTGATAGTGATGGACACATGTGACAGTGATGGACACGTGATAGTGATGGACACATGTGACAGTGATGGACACATGTGACAGTGATGGACACATGTGACAGTGATGGACACATGTGACAGTGATGGACACATGTGACAGTGATGGACACATGTGACAGTGATGGACACATGTGACAGTGATGGACACATGTGACAGTGATGGACACATGTGACAGTGATGGACACATGTGACAGTGATGGACACATGTGACAGTGATGGACACATGTGACAGTGGTGGACACATGTGACAGTGATGGACACATGTGACAGTGATGGACACATGTGACAGTGATGGACACATGTGACAGTGATGGACACATGCGACAGTGATGGACACATGCGATAGTGATGGACACATGCGACAGTGATGGACACATGCGACAGTGATGGACACATGCGACAGTGATGGACACATGCGACAGTGATGGACACATGCGACAGTGATGGACACATGCGACAGTGATGGACACATGCGACAGTGATGGACACATGCGACAGTGATGGACACATGTGACAGTGATGGACACATGTGACAGTGATGGACACATGTGACAGTGATGGACACATGTGATAGTGATGGACACATGTGACAGTGATGGACACATGTGACAGTGATGGACACATGTGACAGTGATGGACACATGTGACAGTGATGGACACATGTGACAGTGATGGACACATGTGACAGTGATGGACACATGTGACAGTGATGGACACATGTGACAGTGATGGACACATGTGACAGTGATGGACACATGTGACAGTGATGGACACATGTGACAGTGATGGACACATGTGACAGTGATGGACACATGTGACAGTGATGGACACATGTGACAGTGATGGACACATGTGACAGTGATGGACACATGTGACAGTGATGGACACATGTGACAGTGATGGACACATGTGACAGTGATGGACACATGTGACAGTGATGGACACGTGACAGTGATGGACACATGTGACAGTGATGGACACATGTGACAGTGATGGACACATGTGACAGTGATGGACACATGTGACAGTGATGGACACATGTGACAGTGATGGACACATGTGACAGTGATGGACACATGTGACAGTGATGGACACATGTGACAGTGATGGACACATGTGACAGTGATGGACACATGTGACAGTGATGGACACATGTGACAGTGATGGACACATGTGACAGTGATGGACACATGTGATAGTGATGGACACATGTGACAGTGATGGACACATGTGACAGTGATGGACACATGTGACAGTGATGGACACATGTGACAGTGATGGACACATGTGACAGTGATGGACACATGTGATAGTGATGGACACACGTGACAGTGATGGACACACGTGACAGTGATGGACACACGTGACAGTGATGGACACACGTGACAGTGATGGACACACGTGACAGTGATGGACACACGTGACAGTGATGGACACATGTGACAGTGATGGACACACGTGACAGTGATGGACACACGTGACAGTGATGGACACACGTGACAGTGATGGACACACGTGACAGTGATGGACACATGTGATAGTGATGGACACATGTGACAGTGATGGACACCTGTGACAGTGATGGACACATGTGACAGTGATGGACACATGTGACAGTGATGGACACATGTGACAGTGATGGACACATGTGACAGTGATGGACACATGTGACAGTGATGGACACATGTGACAGTGATGGACACATGTGACAGTGATGGACACATGTGACAGTGATGGACACATGTGACAGTGATGGACACATGTGACAGTGATGGACACATGTGACAGTGATGGACACATGTGGCAGTGATGGACACATGTGGCAGTGATGGACACATGTGACAGTGATGGACACATGTGACAGTGATGGACACATGTGACAGTGATGGACACATGTGACAGTGATGGACACATGTGACAGTGATGGACACATGTGACAGTGATGGACACATGTGACAGTGATGGACACATGTGACAGTGATGGACATGTGACAGTGATGGACACATGTGATAGTGATGGACACATGTGACAGTGATGGACACATGTGACAGTGATGGACACATGTGACAGTGATGGACACATGTGACAGTGATGGACACATGTGACAGTGACGGACACATGTGACAGTGACGGACACATGTGACAGTGACGGACACATGTGACAGTGATGGACACATGTGACAGTGATGGACACATGTGATATCGGACGATTTTTGTGAAAAAGTACAGTGTTTCCCCCAGAAAAAGTGTTAGTTAAGGTGGTGTCTCTCCGAAGGGTTAGGGTGGGTGTAACGATCGGTGTAACTTGGCCTGTCGCTATCACTTCTCCACCTCGTCGCTGCCACCAGATAGCCTGGGGGGGGGGCAATAGACTACAGGCAGTGGTGAAGTAGGCCGGCTTCGTCGCTTGAAGAAGCTGACAATTTTTGGTTGTGTTTTCCGCTCCATATGCTAAATGGCGATATAAGATATATATCTCATATATATATATATATATATATATATATATATATATCATAGCTCGGTTGGTAGAGTGGCCGTGCCAGCAACTTGAGGGTTGCAGGTTCGATTCCCGCTTGTGCCATCCTAGTTACTGCCGTTGTGTCCTTGGGCAAGACACTTGACCCACCTGCTCCCAGTGCCACCCACACTGGTTTAAATGTAACTTAGATATTGGGTGTCACTATGTAAAGCGCTTTGAGTCACTAGAGAAAAGCGCTATATAAATATAATTCACAAAAAAATTCACATATCTCGATATTTCTTCCGCAAAGTAAATTATTTTTATTGATATGGGTAAGAAAGCATTTATGTTTTCAGCACCAAAGGCTTGGAATAACCTACAATGGAATATTCAACTCAAACCCTTGTTACATGAAATGAGTTTAAAGCTTCTGTGAAAGGATCGGAGTCTACCTTGTTTGTGTGCACATGTGTCCTATGAGCAAGTTTTAATCTTGTAAATGTGATGTTTTATGTGTTGTTTACTGTATTTAATGTAACCTCACTGCTGCCCTCTTGGCCAGGTCGCCCTTGGAAAAGAGATCTTTGATCTCAATGGGATTTCACCTGGTTAAATAAAGGCTGAATAAAAAAACAAGTAAAGCTTTAACTTGCACTTACAGATGTAACGACAAACTGTATTTAGTGACAGTGGTTTTCTGAAGTGTTCCTGAGCCCATGTGGTGATATCCTTTAGAGATTGATGTCGGTTTTTCATACAGTGCCGTCTGTGGGATCAAAGGTCACGGTCATTCAATGTTGGTTTCCGGCCATGCCGCTTACGTGGAGTGATTTCTCCCGATTCTCTGAACCTTTTGATGATATTATGGAGCGTAGATGTTGAAATCCCTAAATTTCTTGCAATGTCACTTTGAGAAAGGTTGTTCTTAAACTGTTTGACTATTTGCTCACGCAGTTGTGGACAAAGGGGTGTACCTCGCCCCATCCTTTCTTGTGAAAGACTGGGAAGCTGTTTTTATAGCCAATCATGGCACCCACCTGTTCCCAATTAGCCTGCACACCTGTGGGATGTTCCAAATAAGTGTTTGATGAGCATTCCTCAACTTTATCAGTATTTATTGCCACCTTTCCCAACTTCTTTGTCACGTGTTGCTGGCATCAAATTCTAAAGTTAATGATTATTTGCACACACACAAAAGAAAATGTTTATGAGTTTGAACATGAAATATGTTGTCTTTGTAGCATATTCAACTGAATATGGCTTGAAAAGGATTTGCAAATCATTGTATTCTGTTTATATTTACATCTAACACAATTTCCCAACTCTTATGGAAACGGGGTTTGTACATATTCTGTACAATTGACCACTAAATGGTAACACCCGAATAAGTTTCTTTTCAACTTGTTTAGGTCGGGTTCCACTGTCCTAGACTTAAAAATGAAAGGAAGTAAACATGAAAGATTTTTCTGTGGAGAAGCAAAAGCAGGAAGGAAGTATTGGACTTTTTCGAGAGTGATTGGGAGGTGCTGAGAAAAGAGGAAAAGTGTTGGGAGGGTAAGTTGTCGGGAAAAGGTTGGGCACATTAAGAGGAAGGATAGAGTGATAAGAAATTATAAAATTTGAAGAAAGTATGAGGTGAGTTCAGCAGCTAAGAGTGAGACGCACAAAGACATGGGCGGAGGTCTCAGGGCAGGAAGTTTCTGCGTAAGCGTTGGCTTGAGGAGATGGAATCTGGTGTGGTGTTTTTATTGTGGTTTAGCAGCCACCCTGGGAGAGGAACTTTACAGCTTCTGGCTGCCTCCAAAAGGTGAAGCAAGGGTGACAGGGGTAAATCCCGACCCGAGTTTGGCCCGTTTCATGCTGCAGGGTACGTTGTCATAACAACCAGAAACGTGAAACACCTTGAACTGTGTCCATGTGGACTCCTTCCAGGTCTGGCTGAGGAAGAATGTTTTCGTCTTGGAAAAAAACGCTTGGATTTCTGCAAGTATTGCGTCAAATTTGACAATGACTGGATGCAAATATGAGTTGGAGGAATGTCTAGAGTGTGGACTGTAAATATCGGCAGCTGGACGCTGTAAAAAAAAAAAAAAACTAATTAGCAGGACGACTGAAGGAATTCTAAGCAAAATAAGTGTTTGATTTCAGCCTAAACCAGGGGTCACCAACGCGGTGCCCGTAAGGACCAGATGAGTCGCCCGCTGGCCTGTTCTAAAAATAGCTCAAATAGCAGCACTTACCAGTGAGCTGCCTCTATTTCTTAAATTGTATTTATTTACTAGCAAGCTGCTCTCACTTTGCTCGACATTTTTAATTCTAAGAGAGACAAAACTCAAATAGAATTTGAAAATCCAAGAAAGTATTTCAAAGACTTGGTCTTCACTTGTTTGAATAAATTCATTCATTTTTTTACTTTGCTTCTTATAAATTTTAGAGAAAAAAATACAACCTTAAAAATGATTTTAGGATTTCTAAACACATATACCTTTTTACCTTTTAAATTCCTTCCTCTTCTTTCCTGACAATTTAAATCGATGATCAAGTAAATTAAATTTTTTTATTGTAAAGAATAGTAAATACATTTTAATTTAGTTCTTCATTTTAGCTTCTGTTTTTTCGACAAAGAATATTTGTGAAATATTTCTTCAAACTTATAATGATTAAAATTCAAAACAATTATTCTGGCAAATCTAGAAAATCTAGAAGAAATAATGATTTGTCTTTGTTAGAAATATAGTTTGGTCCAATTTGTTATATATTCTAACAAAGTGCAGATTGGATTTTAACCTATTTAAAACATGTCATCAAAATTATAAAATTAATCTTAATCAGGAAAAATTACTAATGACGTTCCATAAATTGTTTTTTAAATTTTTTCAAAAAGATTTGAATTAGTTAGTTTTCCTCTTCTTTTTTTTCCGGTGAATTTTGAATTTTAAAGACTTGAAATTGAAGATAAACTATGTTTCAAAATTTAATTTTCATTTTTTTCCTGTTTTCTCTTTTAAACCGTTGAATTAAGTGTTTTTTTCATTATTTATTCTCTACAAAAAAACCTTCCTCAATAGGAAAAAAAATGTACGACGGAATAACAGACAGAAATACCCATATTTTTATATATATAGATTTATTATTAAAGGTAAATTGAGCAAATTGGCTATTTCTGGCAATTTATTGAAGTGTGTATCAAACTGGTAGCCCTTGGCATTAATCAGTACCCAAGAAGTAGCTCTTGCTTTCAAAAAGGTTGCTGACCCCTGCTCTAGAGTGTGAACTGTAAATATCGTCAGCTGGACGGTATAAAAAAAAAACCTGATTTGTGGGCCGACTGAAGGAACTCAAAGCAAATCAAGTGTTTGATTTCAGCCTAAACCCTTTAGGTCTGTAGAGTTGTCAATTTGTGGATGAAAAAGTGTTCTTGCTTATTTCGTTGACGACAGACTGAACCAAAAAAACCTCTCGACAGAAAGGGAAATTAAAAAATGTGGCTGACAAATAAGATTAAGAGGAAATGGAAGTGTACTAGAAATAGTCTGTACGATTCAGCAAGGAAGACTAGAAAGTCTGGTGCATCTTGTAAATATTAGTTTTGGTGTGTCCATCCAAATCAGTCTTGTGAAAATAGCATGTGTGGCGCCCCCTATTAGTAATGCTCAAAAGCATGCCTGTAATAAAGATACATGCAGACACTTACTACGTTCTCAGTACATCGCGGGTTTTAACCTACCATTGAGTACTGTTACGCCTCCTGCGTAATATAGCGTGCCGTATCTTTCGGAGTATAAGTCGCACCTGCCGAAAATGCACAATAAAGAATGGAAAAAACATATATAAGTCGCACTGGAGTATAAGTTGCATTTTTGGGGGACATTTATTTGATAAAACCAAACACCAAGAATAGACATTTGAAAGGCAATTTCAAATTAAAGCTGCAAGCAGCGATGGACGGGATCGCCTTTTCTTGTGTTTCCTGCCTTCACCCAGACAACATATCTTTACCTGCACATTACCTACCTTCCCTGCATCCTTTGGTCACACTGGTGCCTATTTCTGTCACCCGTACATGCTGGTGCTTCCTGCCATCACCCAGACAACATATCTTTACCTGCACTTTACCTACCTTATCTGTATTCTGGAGTCAAACTGGTGCTTCCTTCTTTCACCCAGTCAACATATCTTTACCTGCACATTACCTACCTTCTCTGTATCCTGGAGTCAAACTGGTGCTTCTTTCTTTCACCCAGTCAACATACCTTTACCCGCACATTACCTACCTTCTCTGTATTGTGTGGTCAGGCTGGTGCTTCCTGCTTTTAAGCGGCCATCTTGAGACGGCAGCAGCGCAGCATCATCAGCGCAGAAGTTCATTGAAAGCTCGTAAAATCAAAACCGGAGCAGTTAGGAAAAACTCTTTGCGCAACTTTTAATCAGAAGGGTTCAATCTCTGTCCTGTGCGAGTTTGAAGCCGACACAACAAACATGCTCAGAGGAGATAATGTTTGAAAAAAGGTGATGGGTTTTTACAAACTTTTGTTTTGAAGGGGCAATTGCCAACTTCCTGTTGATTTTTGCTGAAGAATGTCAATTAATTAAATATAGGTCTAAGTGAGACCTACATAAAGGTTTTGTCTCTACAACATTCCTACCTGAAGTTATAAGCAGTTTTGTCTGTGTCAGCGGCGGCGATGACCAAGAAGAACG
Source organism: Nerophis ophidion (assembly GCF_033978795.1). Lineage (NCBI taxonomy): Eukaryota > Metazoa > Chordata > Actinopteri > Syngnathiformes > Syngnathidae > Nerophis > Nerophis ophidion. Next base: position 78,083,302 of record NC_084616.1, read on the forward strand.
CGGAGTTGGAATATAATTACAACACTTTATGTACATATTCATATACATATTTACATAATATTTACATATTTGTATAATATGTAACTACAAGCTACATTCACAGACAGTCCTATTGCTTTTATGAGCGGTCGAGCGAGTCAAAAGCCGAAAAGAAAAAAATAGGTTTTATTTTATTTTATTTTATTTGTGGCAGCGGTAATTCTTTCGCGGCGGGCCGCCACAAATAAATGAATGTGTGGGAAACCCTGGAGATGTTGACATGTGGCGTAAGCACTCTTCATTCTCTAGCAGGTGACTTTTCAAATGATGCTACATATTAGCAGAAATGCTACTTTTTGTAGCAACGCTTTTGCCCCAAACTTTACAAATTACAGTTGTCTGTTCGACATATTCCCACTCGAATCCAAACCACCGCCAGACGATGGACCCCCCGCTGCTTTTCTTGGGAATTAATTATTCCTTCATTTGTTACCAGATTCGCACCTTCCTTTCTCTCGTATTACCACTCGCACGGCTCCGCTAGCATCACAGCTAACATTACCCATGACGCTACCTCTCTGCTCCGCGAGGGCGTATACGTGTGTGACGTATGTAAGAAGGTGTGCTTGTTTTATGTCTCTGTCAGAAGGAGAGACAGCAAAGAGTGGGACAAGCCTGCAGTGTAATGCCAGCAGCTAAAAGCAACTGTGTGAGAACGTATACTCGAATATCACGATATAGTCATTTTCTATACCCGCGATATATCGAGAATATCGATATATCGCCCAGCCTTACTCTACGATTGACCCCAGAGATGGCTTGAGCGCCAGTCCACAAGTTCAAGAACCCCACTCCTCCCACATCAAAGATAAACCAACAGAAGTTCCAATGAGCAAGCATGTTGGCGACAGAGGCAAGGAAAAACTCCCCCCTACTCTGAATAAATCTTCATACTTCACAGGAACCGTGACCGATCACAACTGCATTGCGTCTGAAATCTTTAATTCTGAAAGACCAGAACTGGATGTACACAATGACTCAACTTGAAAGAGACCAGCAGTTATGTGGGCTTTTTTACACCGTGATAATAGAGAGTTGTGAGAGAAAAAGAATCCGTTTCTTGTTAAAGCGAGTCAGGGGTAGAATGGCGGCGATGCTGTTGGATGTCAGGAGCAGGATGCTGGAACAAGCCACATCGTATCGCAGCAAATGACTTTCATATGCTGCTGCAGACTCATAAGCAGACTTCAAGATTTTCTTGGATGGTTCTCATGCTTGTAAAAGAAAAATAGACCTGAGCCAGTGAGAAGAGATACAGAGACATCAGGCCCAGGGCCTTGAAGTTATAGTGTATGCTCAGAATCTGGGCTCAGACTTGGAATGAGAAAACCGCAGAGGGTCCGCGACATGGAACAAGAACAGAGATAAATCTCCCAGTGGAGATAGAAAAGCCATCAATTCTTCAACTGAGTCACAGACAGACAGTCGTTTGACAATCACACCCGGATCTGTTTCTGGATTTAGCTGCTTATCTGCCCCTCGGCCTTCCTGTTGATCCCTGGCGTTAACGTACGAGCAACAACAAGCGAAGGGGGTGGGGGGTACGTACGCTCCCTGGTTCAGGGCCTGTGCAACTTCCGTTGTGTGCACAATTAGATATACACAAGCCCTTGCCCTTTTCCTGTCTCCAAATAAACAGTCCAAAAACAGCTGTGCTCACGTGTCCCCTTACGTAAGACACCTTCTCGGTTAAGACAGCTGCCAAAAGCTCCTGCGTCCTTCGGTCACAGTCCTTTGATGTGTCGGCTAATAACAGACTCATGCGCCTCCTCCAGCTTTACGTTCTACAAACAGGACAAGTCCGCCGTTTTGTAGGGTCTTGTCACTTAGAAGCCATCATTACTTCTTGTGGACTTGGAGAAGGCATTGGACCGTGTCCCTTGGGAAGTCCTGTGGGGAGTGCTCAGAGAGTATGGGGTATGGGACTGTCTGATTGTGGCGGTCCGCTCCCTGTATGATCAGTGTCAGAGCTTGGTCCACTCCCTGTCTGATCAGTGTCAGAGCTTGGTCCGCATTGCTGGCAGTAAGTTGGACTCGTCTCCAGTGAGGGTTGGACTCCGCCAAGGCTGTCCTTTGTCACCCATTCTGTTCATAACTTTTATGGACAGAATTTCTAGGCGCAGTCAAGGCGTTGAGGGGATCCGGTTTGGTGGCCGCGGGATTAGGTCTCTGCTTTTTGCAGATGATGTGGTCCTGATGGCTTCATCTGACCGGGATCTTCAGCTCTCACTGGATCGGTTCGCAGCCGAGTGTGAAGCGACTGGGATGAGAATCAGCACCTCCAAGTCCGAGTCCATGGTTCTCGCCCGGAAAAGGGTGGAGTGCCATCTCCAGGTTGGGGAGGAGACCCTGCCCCAAGTGGAGGAGTTCAAGAACCTAGGAGTCTTGTTCACGAGTGGGGGAAGAGTGGATCGTGAGATCGACAGGCGGATCGGTGCGGCGTCTTCAGTAATGCGGACGTTGTATCGATCCGTTGTGGTGAAGAAGGATCTGAGCCGGAAGACAAAGCTCTACATTCCCATCCTCACCTATGGTCATGAACTTTGGGTCATGACCGGAAGGATAAGATCACGGGTACAAGTGGCCGAAATGAGTTTCCTCTGCCGTGTGGTGGGTCTCTCCCTTAGAGATAGGGTGAGAAGCTCTGCCATCCGGGAGGAACTCAAAGTAAAGCCGCTGCTCCTCCACATGGAGAGGAGCCAGATGAGGTGGTTCGGGCATCTGGTCAGGATGCCACCCGAACGCCTCAATCAATCAGTGACAATCTGTCCCTTGATGGTGAGATCAACAAACGTATTGAGTTTGTTTTTTACTTACCATGGGTGCTTATTATTTCCACCTGTCCCTGTTTGGTGTTCGGGGCGCTCACTTGTTTCCCGACCACTAATCAGAAGCATTATTTAAGCCCGCCTTTGCCGGCCAGTCGCCCTGGCTGCATAGTTTGCTACACACAACCGGTTACGTGAGTATTGCTTGTCTCTCAGCCTATGTGAAGTGGTAGCCTTAGTGCGATCGGCACGTTGTTCCTTCGGCTTATTTTCTGTTTTGGTACTTCTTTGATTCTCAAAGAATAAATCATGTTCCTACCTTCATCACGGGGGAACGAACCCTGCAAAAAGCTGGGTTTTTTTTCCAATCATTTTGGAACTTGCAAGCTTACTTCTTCTTAATCGTCGTCACTATGTCTCTTCTTTTTTCTTTTGCTTCTTCTCTGTTATGTTTTTGGACATTACTACTTGCCTTAGTTTTGAAGCAATACACCATGGGAATCCGGATGTTGTGTGTCAGTGTATTAACGTGCCGGCTGGAATAAACACACGCTGAGAACTAGCTCCGTGCCTGCCTACTTTATGGGTTATAGATCAACCTATGGATAACGGAGACATATATAATAGTCTCCTTTTCAGGTGAGAGAGGACGCTGAAGGCACGCCCCCAACATTGTTGTCCGGGTGGAAATCGGGAGAAATTCGTGACAATGGTTGCCCCGGGAGATTTTCGGGGGGGGGGGGCACTGAAATTCGGGAGTCTCCCGGAAAAATCGGGAGGGTTGGCAAGTATGTTTATTGCACACTCTTGGCATTCTCTCGATGAGCTTCAAGAGGTAGTCCCCTGAAATGGTTTTCACTTCAAAGTTGTGCTTGACAGAGCGAACAAAAAAACATGAATGTTTTTTAATTAGTTATTTAGATTTGAAAAATGTGGCGATTGTGCCACTATTTAGAAATGCAAATTTGACTTATGTTTCTTGTTAGTTAGTTTTAGCTTAGTGTTTTCAAGCAGGACAAAAGGTAGCGAGGACCCACAGCAGCGCCCGCTGCAGTGAATGCTTTCATATCAGTCTCCAAAAATATTCCACGAGATTAGAAAAAAGGTGCCAGATTTGTTGCCCGTCGCTTTTTTAGAAGAGACTAGGGCATACTTGCCAACCTTTAGACCTCCGGATTCCGGAGCTGGGGGGTTTGGTGGTAGCGGGGGTGTATATTGCGTCCCGGAAGTGTTAGTGCTGCAAGGGATTTTGGTGTATTTGTTCTCTTGTGTTATGGTGTGGATGATCTCCCGAAATGTGTTTGTCATTCTTGTTTGGTGTGGGTTACAGTGTGGCGCATATTTGTAACAGTGTTAAAGTTGTTTATACAGCCACCCTCAGTGTGACCTGTATGGCTGTTGACCAAGTATGAGTTGCATTCACTCGTGTGTGTGTAAAAACTGCATATATTATGTAACTTGTTTGTATGGAGGAAAAGCGGACGTGACGACAGGTTGTCGAGGGCGCTAAAGGCAGGGGTGTCCAAAGTGCGGCCCGGGGGCCATTGGCGGCCTGTAGGTAATTTTTTAACAGCCCCACGGCACATTTTAAAAATACGATTGAAAATTTTTTAAAGAGTAAAAAGTGATATAAAAGAGCAAACAGGTGAAATGTAACAAGAAAATGTTGCAATGTTTACTCTAATAACACAAAGCTGCAATGCAGGCTGTTTCTTTCTTTAAAAAATAATAATTAATCAAAATCAATGTCATTATGAATTATTGACCTATTCAAGGCTTCAATTACGTCACGTTACATTTTCCACTTTGAGATATTTCTTGAGGAAAATGTTGCATATTTTGTGTTTGCCATATAAAAAAACTGAGCTGTTTTTTAAAGAAGGGCCTAAAATAAACAAACAAAAAACATAAACAACATTAAAACTTTTAATTGACGGATAGATCTGAAGTTAATCTCGAGGTTATTGTGTTAAACGTAAACAGTAAAGAAATGTATAATTTATTTTGTAACACTTTAATGAGTAGGACCCTTTTGGATCCCCAATAATTTTAGTGTGATTTGTTTTTTAATGTCATTGCTCCAAAAATAATAATGATTTAAAATCAATGGTGTTATTAGTTATTGACTTTTTTAAGGCTCCAATTATTATATAATCTCAAATATTCCACTTATAAAAAATATTGGGTGACAATGTTGCATATTTTGTGATTTTTTCCATCAAAAAACAGGGTGGTTTTTTTGACCAAAAGAGCATACAACTTAAATCTTTAAAATAATTATATATTGACAGATGGACCTAATGTTGATCTGGAGATTTAAAACTTGAATAATAATATCAATCAATGTTTATTTATTTAGCCCCAAATCACAAATGTCTCAAAGGACTGCACAAATCATTACAACTTCGACATCCTCGGAAGAACCCACAAAAGGGCAAGGAAAACTCACACCCAGTGGGCAGGGAGAATTCACATCCAGTGGGACGCCAGTGACAATGCTGACTATGAGAAACCTTGGAGAGGACCTCAGATGTGGGCAACCCCCCCCCCTCTAGGGGACCGAAAGCAATGGATGTGGAGCGGGTCTAACATGATACTGTGAAAGTTCAATCCATAGTGGCTCCAACACAGCCGCCAGAGTTCAGTTCAAAGCGGATCCAAGACAGCAGCGAGAGTCCCGTCCACAGGAAACCATCTCAAGCGGAGGCGGATCAGTAGCGTAGAGATGTCCCCAACCGATACACAGGCGAGCGGTCCATCCTGGGTCTCGACTCTGGACAGCCAGTACTTCATCCATGGTCATCGGACCGGACTCCCTCCACAAGGGAGAGTGGGACATAGGAGAAAAAAGAAAAGAAGCGGCAGATCAACTGGTCTAAAAAGGGGGTCTATTTAAAGGCTAGAGTATACAGATGAGTTTTAAGGTGAGACTTAAATGCTTCTACTGAGGTAGCATCTCGAACTGTTACCGGGAGGGCATTCCAGAGTACTGGAGCCCGAACGGAAAACGCTCTATAGCCCGCAGACTTTTTTGGGGCTCTAGGAATCACTAATAAAGACAAAGCTTTGAACAATGGGAGACCGGGCTTTCTGCTCCGCTGCTCCCAGTCTGTGGAACGCTCTCCCTGACGACCTGAGGGCACCTCAGACTGTGGATGCTTTTAAAAAAGGCTTAAAAACCCATCTTTTTAAAAAAGCCTTTCTATAGACATGCATGTTGGTTGTAGCCTTTGGGCTGTTTCTAGTTTTATATTTTATTTATTTTTTATTATTACTATTTTTTTACACTGTGGCACTTTGAGGTTGTTTGCTCCACGTAAAGTGCTTTTTACAAATAAAATCTATTATTTTTATTATTAATAAGCCGGAGTTCTTTGAACGCAGATTTCTTGCTGGGACATATGGTACAATACAATAATAAAACAAAATAATACTGAATAATGACTCATTTTTTATATTTTTTTGACCAAAACCCTTTGGGGTCCTCGGGATCAAGCCTGAGTGGAGGCCTAAATGTATATTTTTTATACATATATTGTATTGGTTTTTAAAATAGAAAAATGTCCAAATGGCCATCGCTTGCTTTGATTTTTCAGTCTGCTGCCCTAAGTGGAAAAAGTTTGGACACCCCTGCTTTAAGGGCAAGCCCCCAATATTGTTGTCCGCGTGGAAATCGGGAGAAATTGGGGGTAATGGTTGCCCCGGGAGAGGCCCTGAGATTCAGGATTTTCCTGGGAAAATGGGGATGTTTGGCAAGTATGAGACCAGAGTAAAAATAAAACGACTTGAGTCCCTTTTGTTTTGGGTTCATTCTTGCAAATGTTGTATTTCTGCGTGTAATAAATGTTGCCGGGGAAGATGTGTGTGTCTTGTATTGACATGCAGCTTCCTGTGTGTGTTCCAGGTGACCACAGCATGCATCGCAGCTCCCGCCAATGACCTGGTAAGCCTTCTCTCATTCCTTTTTTGTTTTTCTTCTTCTAACCCTCTGCGGATCCCTCTTCGATACGGTTTTACGCAAACCACTGAAAGCCCCCCCCCACCTCCAACCCAAAAACCCAAATTCCTTCTGGGAAGCCGATCCCTCGATTTCTGCAGCGCTGCACCATTCCTGTCGTGAACATTAAAGGCATGATGTTGATGTTGGTGTAGGAAGTAGTTGTGTTTATCCATTAGAGAGTCTGTTTGTGTAATGAACTTGCCTTTCCTTCCTCTGCATCCCCTCCTTTGGCTTCCTGCCCCTTCCTCCTCTTCTTCACCTCTTTTTGGACATCAAAACGGCCGCCTCTCCTTCCCCTCATATTTTCACTTTTCGCTGACGTCTTTTGCTTGTTTGCTTCCAGCAACGCAGAGGGACAACTCCGTCTCGAAACAGCCAACACTTGGTGAGCGTCTCACTCTCCGTCTTCTCTCCTTTTCCTCAAGTTGATGTTCCACTTTCTAATCACGAGGGAGCGGGTCAAGGAATTGTGGGTCCATCCATCCATCCATCTTCTTCCGCTTATCCGAGGTCGGGTCGCGGGGGCAGCAGCCTAAGCAGGGAAGCCCAGACTTCCCTCTCCCCAGCCACTTCGTCTAGCTCTTCCCGGGGGATCCCGAGGCGTTCCCAGGCCAGCCGGGAGACATAGTCTTCCCAACGTGTCCTGGGTGTTCCCCGTGGCCTCCTACCGGTTGGACGTGCCCTAAACACCTCCCTCGGGAGGCGTTCGGGTGGCATCCTGACCAGATGCCCAAACCACCTCATCTGGCTCCTCTCCATGTGGAGGAGCAGCGGCTTTACTTTGAGTTCCTCCCGGATGGCAGAGCTTCTCACCCTATCTCTAAGGGAGAGACCCAAACTCATTTGGGCCGCTTGTACCCGTGATCTTGTCCTTTCGGTCATGACCCAAAGCTCATGACCATAGGTGAGGATGGGAATGTAGATCGACCGGTAAATTGAGAGCTTTGCCTTCCGGCTCAGCTCCTTCTTCACCACAACGGATCGATACAACGTCCGCATTACTGAAGACGCCGCACCGATCCGCCTGTCGATCTCACGATCCACTCTTCCCCCACTCGTGAACAAGACTCCGAGGTACTTGAACTCCTCCACTTGGGGCAGAGTGTCCTTCCCAACCCGGAGATGGCACTCCACCCTTTTCCGGGGGAGAACCATGGACTCGGACTTGGAGGTGCTGATTCTCATCCCGGTCGCTTCACACTCGGCTGCGAACCGATCCAGTGAGAGCTGAAGATCCCGGTCAGATGAAGCCATCAGGACCACATCATCTGCAAAAAGCAGAGACCTAATCCTGCAGCCACCAAACCGGATCCCCTCAACTCCTTGACTGCGCCTAGAAATTCTGTCCATAAAAGTTCTGAACAGAATGGGTGACAAAGGACAGCCTTGGCGGAGTCCAACCCTCACTGGAAATGTGTCCGACTTACTGCCAGCAATGCGGACCAAGGTCTGACACTGATCATACAGGGAGCGGACTATGTTCTGACACTGATCATACAGGGAGTGGACCGCCACAATCAGACAGTCCGATATCCCATACTCTCTGAATTGTGGGTAATTACCGTATTTCCTTGAATTGCCGCCGGGGCGCTAATTAATTTAAAACCTCTTCTCACTCCGGCACTTACCAAAGGCATGCGGTAAATGTAGGCCCGCGCTTATAAATTTGAGTGTGATGTAAGGATACCATCATGAAAAGCACATTTAATAAAAATGGTCTTAGCTTTACTTAGAATTGAAGTCCATGCCAGCTCCTTTTGATCAAAAGCATCGATAACTTGTTTATAGAAGTCTTCCTTATCTTTCTTCAGTTTTAAAAGTCTCTGTCTCGATGGAGATCTTCCTTTATTACCTCCTGCTTCCATTGAAAGTCCAGTTTAAAAAAGTGTTTTATGTTAGATATGTAATCCTCCATGTTAAAAGTGCAAGCGAGAGGAAAAAATAAAGGATCGCTGCTCACTCTTGCTGCTTGTTGTCACTTCTTCTGCAGCCGAGTAGTCGCAAGAAGGATCACTAGCGCCCTCTACCACCAGGAGGCGGGAGTCATTTAATGACTCATATTTGACACACGCAGCTACGGTATATAAATAAAACATAGCTGCTTACTGTTCTTTTTAGCATATTCAATAGCTTGGACCTTAAATCCTACTGAATAGCTCTTAATCTTCTTCCCTTTATGCCATTTCAAATTATTGAAATCAGCCTCCTCCGTTTTGAAAATGATGACAGGTGAAGTGTCACTCGTGACGTGACGAGTTTGACCCGGTGGAATTTCTAGACATGCGCTAATAAAAATAATATTTTGTGAAACGAGTTTGACCCGGCAGTAATTCTAGGCAAATGGATGGATGGTTGTCTGTTTATTTGTGTCCTATAATTCGCAAGCAGACAGGGGTGTTCTATAAATGCAGCTGGGATAGGTTCTAGCTCACCTGTGACTTTAAAGAGGACAGTTTCTGTCGGAAATGGACGTATGCTTGTCTTGATGTGCCCTATGAAATCACTGGCAAGCAATTTGGGGGGTTCTCAAAATGAAGCTGGGATAGGCTCCAGCTCATGTTTTACCCTAATGAGGACAATCACTATAGAATTCTGATAAATGGGTTGTTAATTGTCTACATGTTCCCCATAATTGACTGTCAAACAGCCTAGTGTGTACTCAAAATGCAGCTGTGATAGGCTCCAGCTCGCATGTGACCCTAATGAGGACATTCACTATACAAAATAGATGGTTGTCTGTCTATTAGTGCCCTATGATATGACTGGCAAGCAATCTGGGGTGTTCTCCAAGTAAAGATGGGATAGGCTCCAGCTCACATGTGACACTAATGAGGACAATAGCTATAGAACTTTAATGAATGGGTTGTTAATTGTCTACATGTTCCCCATAATTGACTGTTAAACAGCCTAGTGTGTACTCAAAATGCAGCTGTGATAGGCTCCAGCTCACATGTGACCCTAATGAGGACAGTCACTATACAAAATGGATGGTTGTCTGTCTATTAGTGCCCTATGATATGACTGGCAAGCAATCTGGGGTGTTCTCAAAATAAAGCTGGGATAGACTCCAGCTCACCTGTCACCCTAATGAGGACAATAGCTATAGAATTTTGATGAATGGATTGTTAATTGTCTACATGTTCCCCATAATTAAATGGCATACAGCCTAGTGTGTACTCCAAATGCAGCTGTGATAGGCTCCAGCTCACATTGTTGACCTTGCCTCCTTTCCACAGGGCTCCACCAAGTCTTTGACGTACACCAAGCAGAGAAACACCCTGCCAAGGTAAAGCTGGTCTCATTGGTTCATTTCACCACCTGGCCGATCTCGCGGTGAGTGGAGTGGGCGGGGCTTCTCTCATCCCCCTGGTGTGCTGGCGCAGGAGCTTCAGCGTGGACCGCGTGATGGAGCGAGTGATGGAGCGCCACTACGACTTCGACCTCACCTACATCACGGAGAGGATCATCTCCGTCTTCTTCCCGCCCAAACTGGAAGAGCAGCGCTACCGACTCAACCTGAAGGAGGTGGCCGCCATGCTCAAGTCCAAACATCAGGACAAGTTCTTGGTGAGGACCCTGATGAGCAGCCGCCTCACAACAAAGGCATTTGTGCTCAGCTGTCAATGGTTGTTTGCCTGTTTGGGGCCTGGGATAGGCTCCAGCTCATCTGTGACCCTAATGAGGACAATCACTACAGCCAGTGGATGTTTGTCCATCTATATGTGTTCTATGATTTGACTGGCCAGCAATCCCAGCAGTTCTCCACATAGAGCTGGGATAGACTCCAGCTCACCTGTGACCCTTTCAATATGTTCTGTAGAAAGAGTATGGATGATAGTTGGTCTATGTGGGCTCAATGATTGACTGGAAAGCAGCCCTGGGTGTAATAAAAATGCAGCTGGGGTAGGCTCCAGCTCACCTGTGACTCTAATGAGGACAGTCGCTATAGGCAGTGGATGTTTGTCTGTCTATATGTGTCCTATGATTTGACTGGCCAGCAATCCCAGCAGTTCTCCACATAGAGCTGGGATAGACTCCAGCTCACCTGTGACCCTTTCAATATGTTCTGTAGAAAGAGTATGGATGATAGTTGGTCTATGTGGGCTCAATGATTGACTGGAAAGCAGCCCTGGGTGTAATAAAAATGCAGCTGGGGTAGGCTCCAGCTCACCTGTGACTCTAATGAGGACAGTCGCTATAGGCAGTGGATGTTTGTCTGTCTATATGTGTCCTATGATTTCATTGGCAAGCAATCCCAGCGGTTCTCCAGATAATGCTGGGATAGACTCCAGCTCACCCGTGACTCTTTGAACAAGTGCTGTAGAAAAAGGATGGATGATAGTTGGTCTATGTGGGCTCAATGATTGACTGGAAAGCAGCACTGGGTGTATTAAAAATGCAGCTGGGGTAGGCTCCATCTCACCTGTGACTCTGAGGATAGTCACTATAGCCAGTGGATGCTTGTCTATATGTGTCCTATGATTTGACTGGCAACCAATCCCAGCGGTTCTCCAGATAATGCTGGGATAGACTCCAGCTCACCCGTGACTCTAATGAGGAAAATCGCTAAAAAAAATGGATGGCTGGTTTTCTGTTTCTATGTCCTATAATTGACTGGCAATCAGACAGGGGTGTTCTATAAATGCAGCTGGGATAGGTTCCAGCTCATATGTGACCCTAATGAGGACAATCGCTATAGCCAGTGGATGTCTGTCTATATGTGTCCTATGATTTGATTGGCAAGCAATCCCAGTGGTTCTCCAGATAAAGCTGGGATAGACTCCAGCTGACCTGTGACCCTTTGAACCTGTGCTGTAGAAAGAGGATGGATGACAGTTGGTCTACATGGGCTCAATGAATGACTGGAAAGCAGCCCTGGGTGTATTAAACATTCAGCTGGGATAGGCTCTAGCTCATCTGTGACTCTTGGGACATGCACTGTAGAAATGGATGGATGGCTGTTTGTTTGAATGTGCAGTACAGTATGACTGGCACGCAGTACAGTCCATATCTCAGTCAAAGGTCAGCTGGGATAGGCTCTAGCTCACCTGTGAACCTAATGAGGACAATCGCTATAGCCAGTGGATGTTTGTCTGTCTATACGTGTCCTATGATTTGACTGGCAAGCAATCCCAGCGGTTCTCCAGATAAAGCTGGGATAGACTCCAGCTCACCTGTGACCCTAATGAGGAAACTCGCTATAAAAAAATGGATGGATGGTTGACAGGCGAGTAGAAAGGGGTGTTCTATAAATGCAGCTGGGATAGGTTCCAGCTCACCTGTGACTCTAAAGAGGACAGTTGCTGTAGGAAATGGAGGGATGTTTGTCTCTATGTGCCCTATGATAGGCTCCAGCTTAACTGTGACCCTAATGAAGAAAAAAATTTAACAAATGGATGGATGGTTGTCTATTTAAGTGTCCTATAATTGACTGGCAAGCAGTCATGGGTGTTCTATAAATGCAGCTGGGATAGGTTCCAGCTCACCTGTGACTCTAATGAGGAGAATCACTATAGCAAGTGGATGTTTGTCTGTCTATACGTGTCCTATGATTTGATTGGCAAGCAATCCCAGCGGTTCTCCAGATGAAGCTGGGATAGACTCCAGCTCACCTGTGACCCTAATGAGGAAAATCGCTATAAAAATTGTATGGATGGTCTGTATAGGTGTCCTATGATTGAAAGGCAAGCAGACAGGGGTGTTCTATAAACGCAGCTGGGATAGGTTCCAGCTCACCTGTGACTCTAAAGAGGACAGTTGCTGTAGGAAATGGAGGGATGTTTGTCTCTATGTGCCCTATGATAGGCTCCAGCTTAACTGTGACCCTAATGAAGAAAACCGGTGTAAAAAATGGATGGATGGTTTTCTGTTTTTATGTTCTATTTATAATTAACTGGCAATCAGACAGGGGTGTTCTATAAATACAGCTGGAATAGGTTCCAGCTCACCTGTGACTTTAATGAGGACTCTCACACTATTATGTTAGATCCACTATGGACTGGACTCTCACTATTATGTTGGATCCACTATGGACTGGACTCTCACTATTATGTTAGATCCACTATGGACTGGACTCTCACGATTATGTTAGATCCACTATGGACTGGACTCTCACTATTATGTTAGATCCACTATGGACTGGACTCTCACACTATTATGTTAGATCCACTATGGACTGGACTCTCACTATTATGTTAGATCCACTATGGACTGGACTCTCACACTATTATGTTAGATCCACTATGGACTGGACTCTCACTATTATGTTAGATCCACTATGGACTGGACTCTCACACTATTATGTTAGATCCACTATGGACTGGACTCTCACTATTATGTTAGATCCACTATGGACTGGACTCACACTATTATGTTAGATCCACTATGGACTGGACTCTCACTATTTTGTTAGATCCACTATGGACTGGACTCTCACACTATTATGTTAGATCCACTATGGACTGGACTCTCACTATTATGTTAGATTCACTATGGACTGTACTCTCACTATTATGTTGGATCCACTATGGACTGGACTCTCACACTATTATGTTAGATCCACTATGGACTGGACTCTCACTATTATGTTTGATCCACTATGGACTGGACTCTCACTTTATTATGTCAGATCCACTATGGACTGGACTCTCACTTTATTATGTCAGATCCACTATGGACTGGACTCTCACTTTATTATGTCAGATCCACTATGGACTGGACTCTCACTTTATTATGTTAAATCCACAATGGACTGGACTCTCACTATTATGTTAGATCCACTATGGACTGGATTCTCACTATTATGTTAGATCCACTATGGACTGGACTCACACTATTATGTTAGATCCACTATGGACTGGATTCTCACTATTATGTTAGATCCACTATGGACTGGACTCTCACTATTATGTTAGATCCACTATGGACTGGACTCTCACTATTATGTTAGATCCACTATGGACTGGACTCTCACTATTATGTTAGATCCACTATGGACTGGACTCTCACTATTATGTTAGATCCACTATGGACTGGACTCTCACTATTATGTTTGATCCACTATGGACTGGACTCTCACTATTATGTTAGATCCACTATGGACTGGACTCTCACACTATTATGTTAGATCCACTATGGACTGGACTCTCACTATTATGTTTGATCCACTATGGACTGGACTCTCACTATTATGTTAGATCCACTATGGACTGGACTCTCACACTATTATGTTAGATCCACTATGGACTGGACTCTCACTATTATGTTAGATCCACTATGGACTGGACTCTCACTATTATGTTAGATCCACTATGGACTGGACTCTCACTATTATGTTTGATCCACTATGGACTGGACTCTCACTTTATTATGTCAGATCCACTATGGACTGGACTCTCACTTTATTATGTTAAATCCACAATGGACTGGACTCTCACTATTATGTTAGATCCACTATGGACTGGATTCTCACTATTATGTTAGATCCACTATGGACTGGACTCACACTATTATGTTAGATCCACTATGGACTGGATTCTCACTATTATGTTAGATCCACTATGGACTGGACTCTCACTATTATGTTAGATCCACTATGGACTGGACTCTCACTATTATGTTAGATCCACTATGGACTGGACTCTCACTATTATGTTAGATCCACTATGGACTGGACTCTCACACTATTATGTTAGATCCACTATGGACTAGACTCTCACTATTATGTTAGATCCACTATGGACTGGACTCTCACTAATATGTTAGATCCACTATGGACTGGACTCTCACTATTATGTTAGATCCACTAAGGACTGGACTCTCACTATTATGTTAGATCCACTATGGACTGGACTCTCACTTTATTATGTTAGATCCACTATGGACTGGAACCTGGAACCCTCAAGTTGCTGGCACGGCCGCTCTACCAACTGAGCCATACTGCCCCATTCAACATCCACTCACCAAAGTCAAATGAGATCTATCAGAAGTTGATATCGTTGGTCAGTTCTCACAGATGGATCACTTCCTGTCTTGCAGCTCCTCAATCTCTCCGAGAGGCGTCACGACATGAGTCGACTGAACCCTAAGGTAGGCTCCTCCCCTCGCCTCCCCCCCGCCCGTCACCTGACCGGCAGCGTGCCACACCAGGTCCACGACTTCGGCTGGCCCGACCTCCACGCCCCGCCGCTGGACAAGATCTGCGCCATATGCAAGGCCATGGAGACCTGGCTGACCTGCGACCCGCAGCACGTGGTGGTCCTGCACTGCAAGGTCAGAGTTCAGGGACCCGGGATACTTTCCCACAGTTGGAAGCTGGCAGATGTGTGAGAATTGTGTTGGTGACTTGATGGTCTGACCCTTGGTTTTGTGTGTATTACTGATGAAATAGTTCAAATAGAAATGATAGTCACACACACACTAGTTGAGACGAATGATTCTCTGCATTTGACCCATCACCCTTGATCACCCCTGGGAGGTGAGGGGAGCAGTCAGCAGCAACAGAGGCCACGCCCGGGAATAATTTTTGCTGATTTAACCCCCAATTCCAAGCCTTGATGCTGAGTGTCAAGCAGGGAGGTAATGGCTCACATTTTTATACTGTATCTATATGTTTATTTATACTGTAAAGCAGGGGTCAGCAACCTTTTTGAAAGCAAGAACTACTTCTTGGGTACTGATTAATGCCAAGGGCTACCAGTTTGATACACACTTCAATAAATTGCCAGAAATAGCCAATTTGCGCAATTAACCTTTAATAAATGAATCTATATATATATATATATATATATATATAAATGGGTATTTTTATCTGTCATTCCGTAGTACATTTTTTTCCTTTTACGGAAGGTTTTTTGTAGAGAATAAATGATGAAAAAACACTTAATTGAATGGTTTAAAAAAGGAGAAAACGAAAAAAAGGAAAACTAATTTTGAAACATAGTTTATCTTCAATTTCAACTCTTTAAAATTCAAAATTCTACCGAAAAAAAAGAGAAAAACAAGCTAATTTGATTCTTTTTGGAAAAAATAAAAAATAATAATTTATGGAACATCATTAGTCATTTTTCCTGATTAAGATTAATTTTGATGACATGTTTTAAATAGGTTAAAATCCAATCTGCACTTTGTTAGAATATATAACAAATTGGACCAAGCTATATTTCTAACAAAGACAAATCATTATTTCTTCTAGATTTTCCAGAACAAAAATTGTAAAAGAAATTTAAAAGACTTTGAAATAAGATTTAAATTTGATTCTACAGATTTGCCAGAATATTTTTTCTAAATTTTAATCATAAGTTTGAAGAAATATTTCACAAATATTCTTTGTCGAAAAAACAGAAGCATTGTGAAGATTTTTTTTTTTTTTTTTAATGTTTTGCAAACGTATTAAAAGTAAAAAAACAACAAAAAATTGTACATAAGCATATGTACAGTCTTAGGTCAATATATAAAATGATGTTGCATTGCAGGGGTGGTACTCAGTTCCACTGAGGGCCACATTGCAGTTAAGAGGGCCCCGTGTAACAAGTACATCATTTATGAATATTAATGTGTAAGAATTCACCTGCTGATGTTATAAAATGAACTGCTGTGCATTTGATTATTATATTTGTATTATATACACTGTAAAAAAATAGATTTTTCAGTAAAAAGAACAAAACACAAAATTTACGAAGTTTTTTCCAGCATATTAACGTACACTAAAAAACAGTACTATAGTTTTTTTTACTGTAAAATCCTGGCAACTGAGCTGCCAGTTTCTTTTATTGTAACATCTATTGTTGTATTGTTGTACAGTACAATTTGATGAATAACTCGCTTTGATGTAACTCAAGCAGATATTTAGTTTTAATTTGAAAAAGTTTGAAGTTAATGATATTATATCCATCCCATCCATCCATTTTCTACCGCTTATTCCCTTTCGGGGTCGCGGGGGGCGCTGGCGCCTATCTCAGCTACAATCGGGCGGAAGGCGGGGTACACCCTGGACAAGTCGCCACCTCATCGCAGGGCCAACACAGATAGACAGACAACATTCACAATCACATTCACACACTAGGGCCAATTTAGTGTTGCCAATCAACCTATCCCCAGGTGCATGTCTTTGGAAGTGGGAGGAAGCCGGAGTACCCGGAGGGAACCCACGCATTCACGGGGAGAACATGCAAACTCCACACAGATGTGTTGCATAATTAAATGATATAGTTTAAAATATACTCAATAGCATGAAATACATAAATTTCTGTCTATGACCATGAAAATATTACATTTAGAAAATGATAAAATGCTTCATTGACTCGTATTATTTCAGGGCTTTTGCAGGCCAAATCAGGACATGACACCTGTGGGGTGTTGTGTGTAGAATTTTGAGGACATTCTTAATTTTTTTTTTTAATTCTGGAATAAGGACAAAATATAATAAAATGTGCTAAATGTGAGATGCTGTGAATACTTTCTGGATGCACTGTATGTACAGTATGTTCATCTGGATGCACTGTATGTACAGTATGTTCATCTGGATGCACTGTATGTACAGTATGTTCATCTGGATGCACTGTATGTACAGTATGTACATCTGGATGCACTGTATGTACAGTATGTTCATCTGGATGCACTGTATGTACAGTATGTACATCTGGATGCACTGTATGTACAGTATGTTCATCTGGATGCACTGTATGTGCAGTATGTTCATCTGGATGCACTGTATGTGCAGTATGTTAATATGGATGCACTGTATGTACAGTATGTACATCTGGATGCACTTTATGTACAGTATGTTCATCTGGATGCACTTTATGTACAGTATGTTCATCTGGATGCACTGTATGTACAGTATGTTCATCTGGATGCACTGTATGTACAGTATGTTCATCTGGATGCACTGTATGTACAGTATGTTCATCTGGATGCACTGTATGTACAGTATGTACATCTGGATGCACTGTATGTACAGTATGTTCATCTGGATGCACTGTATGTACAGTATGTTCATCTGGATGCACTGTATGTACAGTATGTTCATCTGGATGCACTGTATGTACAGTATGTTCATCTGGATGCACTGTACGTACAGTATGTACATCTGGATGCACTTTATGTACAGTATGTTCATCTGGATGCACTGTATGTACAGTATGTTCATCTGGATGCACTGTATGTACAGTATGTTCATCTGGATGCACTGTATGTACAGTATGTTCATCTGGATGCCCTGTATGTACAGTATGTTCATCTGGATGCACTGTATGTACAGTATGTACATCTGGATGCACTGTATGTACAGTATGTTCATCTGGATGCACTGTATGTACAGTATGTTCATCTGGATGCACTGCATGTACAGTATGTACATCTTGATGCACTATATGTACAGTATGTTCATCTGGATGCACTGTACGTACAGTATGTACATCTGGATGCACTGTATGTACAGTATGTTCATCTGGATGCACTGTACGTACAGTATGTACATCTGGATGCACTGTATGTACAGTATGTACATCTGGATGCACTGTATGTACAGTATGTTCATCTGGATGCACTTTATGTACAGTATGTTCATCTGGATGCACTTTATGTACAGTATGTTCATCTGGATGCACTTTATGTACAGTATGTTCATCTGGATGCACTGTATGTACAGTATGTTCATCTGGATGCACTGTATGTACAGTATGTTCATCTGGATGCACTGTATGTACAGTATGTTCATCTGGATGCACTGTATGTACAGTATGTTCATCTGGATGCACTGTATGTACAGTATGTACATCTGGATGCACTGTATGTACAGTATGTACATCTGGATGCACTGTATGTACAGTATGTACATCTGGATGCACTGTATGTACAGTATGTTCATCTGGATGCACTGTATGTACAGTATGTTCATCTGGATGCACTGTATGTACAGTATGTTCATCTGGATGCACTGTACGTACATTATGTACATCTGGATGCACTGTATGTACAGTATGTACATCTGGATGCACTGTATGTACAGTATGTACATCTGGATGCACTTTATGTACAGTATGTTCATCTGGATGCACTGCATGTACAGTATGTACATCTTGATGCACTGTATGTACAGTATGTTCATCTGGATGCACTGTATGTACAGTATGTTCATCTGGATGCACTGTATGTACAGTATGTTCATCTGGATGCACTGTATGTACAGTATGTTCATCTGGATGCACTGTATGTACAGTATGTTTATCTGGATGCACTGTATGTACAGTATGTTCATCTGGATGCACTGTATGTACAGTATGTTCATCTGGATGCACTGCATGTACAGTATGTACATCTTGATGCACTATATGTACAGTATGTTCATCTGGATGCACTGTACGTACAGTATGTACATCTGGATGCACTGTATGTACAGTATGTTCATCTGGATGCACTGTACGTACAGTATGTACATCTGGATGCACTGTATGTACAGTATGTACATCTTGATGCACTGTATGTACAGTATGTACATCTGGATGCACTGTACGTACAGTATGTACATCTGGATGCACTGTATGTACAGTATGTTCATCTGGATGCACTGTACGTACAGTATGTACATCTGGATGCACTTTATATACAGTGCAGTAGAATAAACATCACATGATGCAAACAGGAAGTCAGGATTTTAACGGTTTTCGGTCAGCGGGAATTTCAAGGCTACAATCATAAAAGACTTGCTGTCATTGCGGCTAAAAAGGAGGAAGAAGAAGGAGAAGGAGAAGGAGAAGGAGAAGTCCTCCATTGAGAGAAACACTCCTGCCTGACCAGCTTTTATTTGTGCTCACTGTGAAGTGATGCAGCCCACTTCCTGATGTCCGGGGGGGGGGGGTGGGGGGGGGGGGGGGGGTCACATTAGGAATTTGATGCTGGAATGTTCCTGGAATGCGTCACGATGTTTGGAAGAAAACATCACGGGGGAGAGCTGGATCATTAGAGCTCGGGTGATCAAGGACCGACCTAATTTCCTCAAATGTTCCTGGGACTACAAATGCCAAACACAATCACCATGACTACACCTTCCAACTTTCATTGTTGTCTAAATGTCAAAGACTTCCTTGTGGTCTACAGAACATGTCATGGTGCTTCTTTGCTCTAAATGTTGCATACATGATGTTTTACACATCTTCAAGTCCATTTCTGACAGTCGCTACAGGATGCACCGTTTTGTGGGCGGGCTTATTTACGTGCCTCCACTTCGACAGCGTCATTTTTGTTGTAGCCGTGTAGCGTGCAAGGACGGAAGTGGAAGAAGTGCCAAAAGATGGCGCTAACTGTTTTAGTGACATTCAGACTTTACTTCCATCCATAACGGAGCAGCATCTCCTCATCCGGAAACAACAAAAAGGCTGCAAATATGTCCCGTGAAAAACTGTCCCACCGGAAGTCTCTAATAACTAAAGTTCCTGGGGTGAATAATGTCAACTCACTACTTTGGTATGTTTTAGCGCTTTCATGGCAAGTTTACTGACGGATATAAGTAAGAACTTTACGCTACTTCAGGGGTCACCAACCTTTTTGATATCAAGAACTACTTCTTGGGTACTGATTAATGCCAAGGGCTACCAGTTTGATACACACTTCAATAAATTGCCAGAAATAGTCAATTTGCTCAATTTACCTTTAACTCTATGTTTTTATTAATAATTAATGATATTTATCTTTGTGGAAACACTGACGATCTTACTGATTTCTCACAATAAATATATTTAGAAACAGATAAATATATATAAAAAAAAAGTAATTCCGTCGTACATTTTTTTTCCTTTTACAGAACGATTTTTGTAGGGAATAAATGATGAAAAAACACTTAATTGAAGGGTTTAAAAGAGGAGAAAACACGAAAAAAATTAAAATAAAATTTTGAAACATAGTCTATTTTCAATTTCGACTCTTTAAAATTCAAAATTCAATCGAAAAAAAGAAGAGAAAAACTAGCTAATTCGAATATTCTTAAAAAATTAAAAAAATAATTTATGTAACATCATTAGTAACTTTTCCAGATTAATAATAATTTTGTAATTTTGATGACATGTTTTAAATATGTTAAAATCCAATCTGCACTTTGTTAGAATATATAACAAATTGGACCAAGCTATATTTCTAACAAAGACAAATCATTGTTTATTCTACATTTTCCAGAACAAACATTTTAAAAGAAATTCAAAAGACTTTGAAATAAGATTTAAATTTGATTCAACAGATTTTCTAGATCCGCCAGAATAATTTTTTGGAATTTTAATCATAAGTTTGAAGAAATATTTCACAAATGTTCTTTGTCGAAAAAACAGAAGCTAAAATGAGGAACTAAATCAAAATGTATTTATTATTCTTACAATAAAAAAATCATTTTACTTGAACATTGATTTAAATTGTCAGGAAAGAAGAGGAAGGAATTTAAAAGGTAAAAAGGTATATGTGTTTAAAAATCCTAAAATCATTAAGGTTGTATTTTTTCTCCAAAATTGTCTTTCTGAAAGTTATAAGAAGCAAAGTTAAAAAAATAAATGAATTTATTCAAACAAGTGAAGACCAAGTCTTTAAAATATTTTCTTGTATGTTCAAATTCTATTTGAGTTTTGTCTCTCTTAGAATTAAAAAATGTCCAGCAAAGTGAGACCAGCTTGCTAGTAAATAAATACAATTTAAAAAATAGAGGCAGCTCACTGGTAAGTGCTGCTATTTGAGCTATTTTTAGAACAGGCCAGCGGGCGACTCATCTGGTCCTTACGGGCGACCTGGTCTTGGTGACCCGTGGTCTAACTGTTGAACTAGCTGAGCCGCTCCTTTTTTCCTCCACATTGAACCGTGCGGCTTATAAGACGGCGCGGTTATCTTGTGTACTTTTCTTGGTGCACTTTCTCATGCACTCTGAATGATTATTACCTTATTGAATA